>NC_084992.1:17699498-17974498 GCF_963691925.1 Scomber scombrus | reverse complement strand
TTTGTTTCTTTACTGATCACTGCCTTAGTCTTACTGTATAAAATGCCTCCATTTCATTTGCTCTGGGTCAGTCCACTGTCTCTGACCCACTCTGTATAAGTGTGCTCACCGATATCTAGGGATATCAATAAACATCCAACACCACAGCCAACTTTGAACAAGTACTTGAGTGATTTTGCTTCAACAATCCCTATGTCACAGTAGAACCTGAACAGAGAATTACCAGTACTCACCGATTGCAAGAGACATTGAGGAGGTTATAAAATCATTGATACAGACCCCTTCATAGAAAAGATGTTTTAATAATCCTCCTCATAGTATAGCCTATAAAACACCACTTAGAGTACACTTTTCTTTTTCTTAATATATGTAAGATATTATTCAGTCCTGAGTCTGCATGACAGATGAGTGTAAAACCATCACAGATAAACTATTAGAGTAAAATGCTGCAATTGATTGATGTTTTCACCTTGGATCTTGATACAACCTGATATCAGCAATAAAAAAAAAGAGCACAAATTTAACACAAGATAACTTTATTAATTACTAAGCAAATTCATTAATTTCATTTATAGGTGAATGAATATGGTGTCCTACATCGGCATAAGTGAAACAGTTATATCACGTTACTGTTATTATCAGCAGGTACAATGCAGTCAAATCAGTATGGTGGGGAATGCCCCCTCCTCCACTGCTATATTTATGTAGCTGTTAAAATAACATTAAGATAAGACCTAAGAGTTTACACCTCATTGATGAGGGAAATTTAGCATTACAGCTGCACAAGAAGAAACCTAATAGAGGAACATGAAAGAGAGAGAGAGAGAGAGAGAGAGAGAGAGAGAGAGAGAGAGAGAGAGAGAGAGAGAGAGAGAGAGAGAGAGAGAGAGAGAGAGAGAGAGCAAAAAAGATTTACAGTTAGAATGAGGAATATAATATAAACATAACTGGTGACCATATATGTGCAAAACCAATAGTGTAATTTGTCTTATCAATTTGTCACCAGTCTTTCTGCCACCTCTCCAGCACACTGTAGCTGAGATTTAACTGCCCGTGGTGCACACTGACATATTTCAGTTTCCTCAGTATCTTCTACTGACCTTTCCTGAAGAGGGCGCTGCTCTACTACCGCTCCCTGAATGATAACATTGTGTGTTACCTACAATTAAAATCTTGCCATCAATGAAAGATACCTAATTTCTGTCTAATGTGTTATAAAGAAAAAAACTAAAGTTCAGTGACTCACTGCATTCCTGTGGCTCACACAACTGGGGCTGGACACACACACACAAACACAACTACTGTGAATGTGTGCTTTGTCTTATTTTTCTTATTTTAAAAACCAGACTCTTTAAATGAAACATTAAAGAAATTCATAACTGATTTTGTCTCTTTATTTAATCAGTTAACAGAAGTAATTAATGAAATCACTTAATACAGTCTATGGTACATTTTGACAATACCACATACATGTTGATATTTTAAGTCATTTAACAATGTAAATACATGGCACTAGTAACATCACAGCAACAAAAAAAGGCAATTCTGAATTGTGAGTTTGAAAAGAAAAATCACTATTAGATTATAAAACTTAGTCATGTATTCATGATGACATATGGACTAAATATTCTTTTGATTCATTAAGAAAAAAGTAAATATTTGACACCAAAAACTTAAAAAAACAGATAAACAATTATATATTCAAAGTAAAGTAAAAGACATATCAATCATGAAAAAAACCTCTCTATCGTGCATACATTTTGACAACATCAAATATATTTGAGTGTTCATTTAAAACTAGGCAGAGGTGAGCAGTGCATGCACTGAGTCTCTTTAGCAAACTATGGTGGTAAAATATCTCTATGCACTGACAATATATATATATATATATATATATATATATATATATATATATATCTTCAACTTTTCTGCTTATATGGTATGTTTGTGACATCCATGAGATGGTCAAATCAATTTAAGGAGGAGGAAGTACATTTCTGTAACATAAAATCACTTGAGGAATAAATGTCAGTAGTCTCTCATTTGATGTTAAATGACTCTTTTAGGCTTCTTATTGCTTCCTCAGGTGTGATAGTTTTCCAAGCTGAAGGAATATCAGCAGCCTTTGCTTTATATGCATTAGCAAACTCATTGTTGAAATTCGCCATTACATATTTCCAGTAGTCTGAGGCCTGGAGGCTTACATCTGGAACAATTTTCCAGTCTGGGAAAATTTCTTTGTAACGCTTGTAAGGATGCCATTCACCCTTAGTAGCATCACAGCGAAAACGCACATCACTAATGACAGCAGATGAGCATATGTCAATGACAAGTTTTTCGGTGCCATCCCACCTGTATCTACCAAGACCCTCTGGGCGATGTAGAGAAGTCCAGTGCTCAGTATGTTGATTTCCTCCTGCTTCACAAGGCGCTTTGCAGAATGGACACTGTTTACCACATCCAATCAGTTTGCTGAAAAGTTCATTCTGAGGTTTCAGATGGAGCTTTTTTAGTTTCATTTCAATGTTGGAGTTTTTAAGCTTCTCTCTTAAAGTTTGTGCCATCTCTTTCACGCACTCTATGAGCCAGTAAGCAAACTGTTCCTGGTCTGCATTGTTCAGGATCATGAAAGCACCAAGAGCATCCTGGGAAATAACCAGTTTATCACCAAGTTCTTTGCAGATATCTTCAACAAATGTCTTCAAGTTGCCACTCTTTCCTGTTTTGGCCTTGTTGATGGCATTGTTTATGCTGTTGATACTTGACTGAATGTGTCGATCCTCAAACTCAAATGCTTTACATGGGTTGGAGAAGTGTTCCATTATTTGGCTGAGTGTCCATTTCTTCACATAATCTTCATATGAGCAAATGTAGCTCAGATAGTTTTCAAAGTTACCACTGGTGAACAAAGCAAATAAAATTGAATACTGGAAGTACATCCGTGTTTTGAACTCATAGCGTGTCTGCATTTCACCAATGATGTCAGGACCCAAGGAGCGGTTGACAAAGTCTTCGACTGCAGGCTTCAAGCATTTGTAGGTGAATTCTTCTGCCTTCTTCTGGCACTGATCTCGTTCATTGAAGACATCTTTGAAATCTGCACGAAACTTTTCTTTGTTTTGAAGCAGACATCTGTAAGGATCATTCTCCTGTATGAAATCTTCATGCATTTTCTGAAACTTCCTGGCTGCAAATCCACAGATGTGCTGTTTTAGGGAAACTTCAAACTCAATCCCTGTCTTCAGTTCTTGGTTGTTTTGGAGCCTCTCATCAATCATGAGAAGGATCTCCTCAATGTAAGTGTCATGGTAATTACTTTTCTTGTCCACTTTTTCATCTGCAAACTGTGAGCAAGCCTCTATGATGCTGTCAGCCATTTTTTGTACAGCGATTGTGTGACCTTGAATGTTGAAGAACTTTTTAAATTTGTTAACAATTCCTTCAGCTGTATATTTGAAATGCTCCAGTCCACATTCTTGTAGGCTTTTTTGGCTTAATACTTCACATGCACAACTCCCCTTACGTGAGATATTTGCTCTCAGGGAGTGAGACACACTTGTGAAGACATTTGTTGCCTTTTGTTTTGAAAATGATAGAGCATCCACTGTTTCATTCCACATTTTTTCAAATTCTCGGTCTAGCTCTGTGTCTGTCATCTTGACTTTTTTCTTCCGACATTTCTCAACTAATGCGCACACTCTTCCCTCTAATTCTTCTGTATGATTCTTCTTGACTCTTTCAAGTTCTGCCATTCCCTGTTTGATTTCTGCTGCTGCTGTGATCCGATTAAATGCAGACCTCTCTATTTCTCGTCGAAGACTTTTTGCACTGTTTGAGAATTCCTCTTTGTATCCTTCAACAAGATAGACATGACCCTCAGTTTGCTTGAAGTACTCTGTCAGATTCTTAAGAAGCTTTGTCTCCCATTTAGACAGCAGTGTGCAAGCTTCACTTTTCAAACATGCAAGAAATTCTTTCATGTCATGATTCTGTGATCTCACAACAAATTTCCCAAAATTGGAAATTCTTGTTTCAGCATTTGTGACCCAGGTGTACATTTCTTTTTTGAATTCCCATTCCCATTTGTTGAATTCTGTGCAAAGTCTCATGTAGGCATCGGCCACCAGGCTGTTTCTGAAGCTGAAGATGAAGTTTTCATGCTTTACTGCATTCCACAGGCTCGACATCCACTCTGTAAACTCAGAGACATTGTTAGATGATTCACAATTTCCCAACATTTGTATTATATTCTTCTTGAGCTCATATACAGCTTCACTGTACCCTGCATTGACTGGTGCCATTGGTGGGTTTCCATTCCAGAGTCCAGGAATGTACCAGTTCCCAGTGTCTGGACTGTACTCCATCACATCAGTGAAGAGCTTGTTCTCTTCTTTCTTTTCCATTTTGGCTGCTGCCTGAGTCATCTCATTTAACTGCTGCAAGAGCAGTTTCCTGTCTCGTAAGTTCTTGTCATGGGCTGAAACATCTGACACATTCTGGTGAACAAACTGACATTTGGGCTTTTTGCCAACCTCTTTCATCCTGAGAAAAGCATGCACAACTATTTGTAGGATGTCCTTCATTTCTGTTGAATTCTCCATGGCAATATTGATAATGGTGATATCACTCAGCCCCACAACAAGTGTTGCAAGCTCATTGTCATGCTCATGGCTATCATCCAGTTGTGCAAGCTCTGGTGACTTTAAGCCCTCAGTGTCAATGATCACCATGAAGTCACAGTTGAGTACTTTTTTCACATCTTCATTGACTCTGATGAGCAACATAAAGGCACCTCGAGTGCATCGACCACTGCTGACAGCAAACTGCACTCCAAACATGGTGTTAAGCAGAGTGGACTTTCCTGTGCTCTGAACTCCAAGAACTGTGACCACCAATATCTTGCTCTTAGGAGACACCAAGTCATTGAGCTGAGAGAGAACGTCACTCACCCATCTGAGAGGTATGTTGGATGCATCTCCGTCAACAAGCTCAAGAGGAAATCCATCAAGCAACAATTCTGCACAGAGTTTTGGAAGATGCTGTAATTGTTGACGTGATGGGTGTGTTTTTGGAAGGGAAACTGAAGCTTCATAGATTTGACCCATTTCACGGAAGAAGTGTTCAGTCCCCAATGAGCTGTTGGAAAGTTGTCTGTCGATGTCTTTAATCTCCTCTTTGTTCTCAGAACTCTTGCATTTCTTTTTGTACTGTTCCCTGAGACCAGAAAGTTTTTCTCGAGAGAGGTTATCGAGGTTAATTCGCATCCATTTCAGGAAATAGGATCTCTCTATCCCAGGGCTTGATATTGCATTGATGAAACATATCATAGCAGGTGATATATCGTAAGAGTTCTGTTTTCCCCTAAGTTTTTTTTTCTGTACCTTAAGATTACTTTTGTACATTTCTATATTTTCAGATCCAACTTTTCGAAGCCGAAATTCTTCCTTCTCTAAGCGAGTCAGTTCCTTCCATATTTGGCCTTGCCTGGGAAGCTGAGCTTCTTTGTATTTGAGGTTGTCTTGAATTTCTGCAGTGATGAGATCTGCATTTTTCTTGGCAGTCTGGCACTCTGGAGAGTCTTCATCAACCAAGATTCCCAGTTCATGGGCAATGTCAGCCATCTGCTCTATTGGCATCTTCATCTTTGGGTTTTCAACAACATCCCTGACTGTTTTCCTCAAATTTCTCACAAAGTCTGCATCATTCATACCTTTAGTCTTCAAAATAATGTTACTGTTGGTCAAGCCCAAATTGGTTGCTACCTTTTTCAGTGCATCTAAACCGAACCGCTTGCTTTCATAGTTCCCCACCAAGAATATCTGCGCCTTCTGGTGTTGGTTGGTCAGTAGCCTGCACTCAGAGTCCAAATTGTCAAAGAACACAAAAACTGCTGTAGATGTCTGGCACAAAAAAGAGTATTGTGTTTCAAATGAAGCAATGTCCCCACGAAGGTTAGCTATAGCGACAGGCTCACTGAAAAGATCCATGTTTTTGTTTCCACAAGGGAGGTACCAAGTCATTTCAACCAATCCATTGGATATTTGCCTCGGACTGTCACCACACTCCATGTTGCCATGAACAAAAGTGTCATGGTACTGCTGAGAATTGCTCAGAAGTTTATTGAGAATCTCTGACTTGGACAAGGAGCATTCACCTAATCTCACAAAAGATATCATTGGAAGATCTGAGAGAACAATTCTGTCTTCAATGAAACCCTTGGATTCAGACAGTGACTGAGGTCTGTACTTTTTAACAATGTCTCTCATGGCCCACAGCATAAGTGTGCACTTTTCTGTGTCACAATTGGGAAGCAGCAGAGGCACAGAAAACTGACACATAGACATTTTGAGTGCCATCTCTTGCTGTACAAAACCATCAGAACACAGTAAGAGAGCAGTGATTACATCAAGCGGGTTTAACATGTTACCTGTATTTGAACTGTCGAGCAGTTTATCAAGATCTAACCCTGTATTCCCAGATGCAGAATCACAGTTTAAGTCACACCCTGAAGGGAATTTCACATTCCTAGCTGTCACATTAACCATCATCAGTTTCTTCAGAAAATACCACGGAAGATCTGAATTACACTTGACAGGTTCATCAGTAACGGTCTTCTCATCAATCTGAAGTATTGTGCTCAGGGATATCTTCTCATTGTAGTGCTGCTCCAAGCCCAGATCCTTCAATAAGCTCTCCATTTGTGTCTCTGTGAATATATAGACAATGATTATTAGAATTATGATTGTATTATGTACTATAGATGGATTAAACATAATAAATGCATTTTCAATATTGATATATGTTATTTAAAACAATCATATGGATCAAAATATTGTTGACACATAGAATTAATTAATGCATGTACACTAAAATGTGTGCATATTCTTACATCCCAGATGAAATATGTTTCAGTTTTTGAGGACATTTTGTTTTTCTTTTGTTAGCCTTATCTTACATATCTTGCGCAGGACTTTGATAGCTTCAAAATTAAGTTTCTTTTTCTACATTATGTAAAAGCAGCTTTCCAGAGTTTTGTGTCTAAAATATATAGTGTAACCAACAGTTGTTGTCGTGACAAAGCAGTCTAGAAATTAACAAATAGTGTTCAGAACATTCCTCAAATAGAAAGATTTTTTTCTTGCTCCGTGTTTGTCGCCCAGGATAAAAGGACCTAAAGATAACAATGTTGGTCAGGTTGGTTACATATATAACATCCAACCACATTTAGCCAGATACCACAACTGTTAAACTGGCACCAAGAATTTAAGTTTTAGTTGGACTTTAATCTTTGAACACCCAATAAGATGTCTCATTGAATTAATATTGTCAAAATGATTTTAATTGAATATACAATTAAATAGTTGTGGTGAAAATTCAATTCACTAATATTTGAAATTTATTTGGAAACAAAAAGATGCAGTATGCTTATACTGAACAAACCCACAAATAGGTTTAAGTTAGTAAGTGATGGGTAACAGTTATTGAAACTATTTTTAGAAGTTTATTTAGCCTATCAATTCAGTGCTAGACTCAGCATGCCAAGTTGCAGATATTTCCTGGATAAAGTACATAACAGTGCAGACCCAATAAATTATGAACTATAAAAAGTCTCAGTGTAAAAGCTTTTTATGTTATTTTTTTCTGTGTCAATTTTGTGTCATTATGCAACTGAAATAGAACTGTACTTTTCACTTGCACAAAACCAAGACAACAAAGAGGATGAAAACTTTATACTAAATGTAGCAATTTCATTTCTCTGCTTTCATAAAAGACACAGGTTCAGGACATGTTTAGCTTATCTAAGAAAAAAGCCTGAAAGCACCGAGCCTTCTTCAAAAGTAAAAATATATACCCTCCAACAATTCAAAAGT
Organism: Scomber scombrus; assembly: GCF_963691925.1. Taxonomy (NCBI): domain Eukaryota; kingdom Metazoa; phylum Chordata; class Actinopteri; order Scombriformes; family Scombridae; genus Scomber; species Scomber scombrus. The sequence continues at coordinate 17,966,627 of NC_084992.1, read as the reverse complement.
TGTCTTCCAACAATGTGACAAAGTTTTGTCTGGTAACATAGATAACAAGTTGAAATGATCTGTCTCTGTTGTCTCTGCTGACTGGTCTTGTCCAGGGTGTGATAGCTTAGCAGGAGTTGTCCTATTTTCATGGTGTGTTTTCTTAGCTGACAACGAAAACTAGGACCTGCACTGTTGCTGAAATTGCTGTTATTTTACATCAAAACGTCAACAGTACTAACCCGTTATCTTTAAATGCAGTACATTACAGTTAATTTGGATTGACGAAATGGCTCAGATGAAAGATATTGTCACATGGCTGTCTGGACAGTGAAGTATGATGTTTCACCCATCTTCATCCAGCAAATTCACAGTTGAGTTCCTTTTTGCTTTGCTTGGTTGCTTAGTCAAAATACATTAAATTAATTATTTATAATTTATCAATTAATGGCAAGCCAGCTGCCAGTTCTTTACTATTTTTTAAAGAAAAATCTATAACAGCGACTGCCCTGGAAGTAGATCCCTTTGCAGTTAACAACAGTTACTAATCCAGGGGCATCATTTCTGTCTTTATTCATCCTTATAAATTAAACTTGACACAATTGTGACATCTAGTGGTAAAAATTTGAAATGAGTAAAATAAGTACGGAATTGTATTTCATTTGTAAGGAGTTTCTTTTTGGAGGCATAGCAGGGAATGTTTTAACATAAATAAACCGTCTTGTGTCCAAACAGCCACATGTATGTTTTGACCACTTGTTAAAGTATAGTGATATTAAAGTGGGACATATTGTCATGAATCACTGCCATCTGACATGCACACACATTAAAACCAAGCGGGGAATAAAAAGAAAGGTCCCATCTGGCAGAATTATTATTCATTTTTTCACACAGAGGTGTTTGATTTTGCCCACATTATTACTATTTTACTTCAATCTTCTTTTGTAACCCTTTGCAGGGTCAGGGGGAAAATGTGTCTGCATCTGTACTCAGGGATGACAAAACCTTGAACTAAATATCCATGAAAAACTATCATCTTAACAGTGGCAGCAACTCAATGGAAATAATAATGCAATAATAATGTTGATAATAAAACTACCACGAGACTGCACAGCATATAGTGCCTTTTGTGCTCAATGATAAAATGCCAACTTTTACCACTTTCATCAATCTGTTGACACTCACCCTTGCAGCCAGACTGTGGTGTTGGTGGAGGGTCCTTTACTTCTGCACAATACAGATCAACAAATGAATCTTCATCACCAACGTCCTTGACAAATAAGAATAAGAATATGCATAGTCATATGTTTTAAAGCAACTCATCCACTCATTAGCTGGTAAGACAATTTTGTAACTTTGTTTTCATTTATCTTCTGCAGTAATTTACCTCCATTGTGGGTACACTCTGTAACTCAGTCCCACGCTTCCAGTCCAGATATTCAGGTACTTCTCACTGAAAGTAATAAGAGACAAGTCTATAAGGCTTTATTACCAAAGTACCATATTGCGCATGTCTAAAATACCACACAGTGTGCTTTACTCTGGACCCAAACCATATTTACACTTCCTTGCCATGTTGGCTAAAAGTCAGAACAGAGTCATCAGTCAGCTCACTTTACATATTCCTGGTTTCTAGTAGATATGTGCTTCTACCAAGCAGAGGTTAACTACGATTTTACCATATATAAGTTTTAAAAGCATTAGCTTACGCCATAGTCACGCTGTATTTTCAACTCTAAACAAAAACAAAAGGTCAGCAGCTCTTGTTCAATTTTAAATTTGAGCTGCATAAAATGTACTAATTTACTACTTGAGAGGTAAGTTTGGGTGGGATGTGTCTTGGACACCTAGATGGATGGACACCTTAACAAAAAAATTCAAAGAAGAAAACTCAAAAGAATTGTCCTTTGATATCACCAATCTTGCTTTCTACTTCCCTGACAAGACATAAAGTTCATCTTGAATGGGGATATAATCTTTTTACCAAACATGCATCGTTTCTCTCTCCTGAAGGTGGCGCATTGAAAAGATTTATTTACATTTTTGCAGTGTCATTGGGGGGTGGGGTGTTGCCCCCGAGACACTACTGTACCATGCACTAAAAAGGAGCAAGTAGGATACACCCTGAACACTGAACAGGATGTATTGTTTTGCACTGTACTGCATTGTATTCCTTAATAAAGATTTTTGGGGAGAAAAAAAAAACACTGAATAGGAAGCAGGCTCGCACAAACATCCACGTTCCCACTAACACCAAAGCCTGATTTAACTCCTACTGACTGTAGCAAATTCACTGGCATGTTTGGCCGTGGGAGAAAAATGGAATAGTTTCAGTGAATGAATTTCAATTCCATGACAGCGTATTAAGGGTTTTTAAAAACATATGAGTGATTATCTGTGTCCTTGCAAATACGAAACACCCACTTATATTTTTTAAAGGCTCTTTAGCAAATATGAGCCAAAATAGAATACTGCTCAACTTGTGAAACGTCAGTTTCCAAGGTGTTATGTCGAGTTCTGTCTGCTTGCTGAGAACTGAATGCACCTCGCGGGAGCGCGCACAGCTAAAGAGAAAACTACCACACATTGTAATGATTTTTAAGGCAAACTATTGTTTAAACCCGATATCAACTTTAGTAGGCTCATCAACGATGAATAATGATCTGAAGTCTATAGTTTTAATGTCTAGAGTCATCAGTGTTTTATTAGACTGAGTAGGTTACCAGTAGCCTAAAGTAGCATGTCCTTGATTGCCTACGATTGGCCTGACATTTACAAGATTTCCTTGATTAATAATATAAATGTATCGTTTTTAAACATTACTTTGTCTTTAAACTCATTACAGTCTCTGCCAGTTTTCCCTGTCGCTCTGCGCGCTCCCGCGAGGTGCATACAGTTTTCGACAGGCAGGCAGAACTCAGCATAACACCGGTTGCGCAGTAAAACATTTCCAAAATGTATTTGATGCAGATCATCTATATGATAGTGATTGGTGCACTGTATATAAGCCAAATTAATGCATAAGAATCATTAAAATCACTGCATTAATGATAATTAAAAAAAACAAAAGAGTTCAGCACAAGTTTGGATAGACAAGTAGCCAATTCGATTAATAATCTATTGTACAAATGGCATACGTTACCCTCATCATCACATAACGGAACAATCACTGACAAAGCAAAAGGATAACCCACCTTTAAAGGGGAGATTTCTCCATGTTAGAAATGCATTCTTCTGTTTCAGCTATGCAGTACTGCAGACGCTGGTAGGGCGTACTTGTCCTGTAGATGAAGCGGCACTCTTCGCTGCGTCAATGCAGGGCAACGGTGCACAGCAGACCCTTTTATTCTGCTGGATCAAGCAACTTTCACTTTCACACCATCATCTGATTTCCGGGAAAACGAAACTACTGTTTACAGTAAATGGCATGATTAAACTTAAACCCACCTTAAACCCACAAACACATGTTTGTGCAGTGATTATAAGAAGAAATTAGGTGAAAGGTCAATGTTGTAACAAAGGACATCTCTCGTGATTCTAAGATGTGACTTCCCTCTGTTGCAAGTGTGTCAAGACAACAGGTGACACCCTCCATCTCTGAGAAGTTGTAATCTGTGTTTTGAGTAGAACGATCCATCTGTCCATTGTCTTGACATGTGACAGATGTGTGATACCTGGAATGTGTGACTTGCCTACTTGCAAGTGTATTAAAAATCCAAAAAGACATTCTCTTGTTTGTCAGTCTATCTTTACAGACTTTTCAGTCACCAATTACAGACTGTGGTTGACAGTAACTCATTTCATTTACTCAACTACTGCATTGAAGTACAATTTTGAAGTAGTTGTACTTTACTTGAGTATTTCCATTAAATGCTAATACTTCCACTACACTACATTTCAGAGGGAAATTTCTACTCTATTATATTGATTTGACAACTTTTTTACTTTTCAGATGAAGATTTGACACAGTGGATGATATAACAACCTTTAAAGAACAACACCTTGTTAAAGATAAAACCAGTGGTTTTCAACCTAGTTGCCTTTTGACTGCTTACAGAAAGCAGTGTCGGGTAACATTTCAGACATCTATAAGTTGTTAACTGCTTCTGCATTACCACCACCTTCTACACTGGAGTGTGGAATGGAGTTTTCAACCCCCCTTTACACCATGTAGTTTTTAATACCACATATTAAAGAAACAAAACAAGAAAATGGTGGAATTGACTCCTTAACAGCGACATGTGACATGTGACTCTGCTGCTTTTAAAAAAAGTGATGAGTTATACCACTTCTGGGCAGGGGTGCCACTCTGGATTATGGGCCCAATAAAGAGATATCACATTGGATCCCTCCGCACACGTAGGCCAAACATGTGCAATTGCTGCAGCTACATCCTTACCTGTACAGGCTTGCGACTCTATTGTAGTCCTAACTGTCTAATATTTGCCGACATTGAGCTGTGAAAGTATAACGCTGTGCAGGCATTAATACAACATTAATGCAGGAACAGGTACAACAGAGTTATGAATAGCTGCTAAACATTTACCTGCATTGATTCAATGTTAGATAAAAGAGGGACAAAATACAAACACTCTGAATTTTCTATAATGTTAGCATACTAATGTTCGTGGAGAAAATGTAACATTAACCTGTTTGACTGTGGACTAAACTTAGCTAACAGGTTAATTTCCAACACTCATGAAGTAGACCCACCTTTTATGAAAAAATTGGGTGACATTTTGTCACCCTTTCATTTCTCTCTCTTGTCTTTTTCTTTTCTTTTCATCTCTAGAACCATGACTGTATTTTGTGAAGCTGTTGGGACATGTTATGCTCATGCAGTGCTCGTCCTCAAATCACAGCTTGGTTCCCTCCAAGCTTGGTTTGGAGACAGGACCGAACCATTTCATATAAATAGAGGGGGAAGTGTGGGCATTACAGAGGCTTTGGATGGAAAAAAAGCTTTAATTTAATTATTACATTGTAAATAAAATATCTATGATATGAATATATCTATATATCTATAGATATGAATATCTATTAATGGTGATAAGTTAATGAAAAAAATATCTACTAATATTTTTTTAGGGTCACTGTCAGTCACAGCTTGCTTTTGTTGAGCCCCATTGTGCCATTCTTAGTTGTCTCATCATGATTCTAGAAGATGTAAGGGCTGATTTAAACTTGTTAAAGGAGAAAAGAAAAAAATACAGGCAAAAATGAAGTCCATCAAATACATAGACGGAAATTATTCAAAATATGTCAATGTGTATAAAGATGTATCTAAAACATAGAGCAGGGATAGCACGTATCATTCCAAATTGAAATGTAATGTCTAAAATGGTTAGTGATAACCTAGCAGTCTAAAGAGGGGAACTGTTAGTTATTCTACTCACTCTAAGCTGGATAGAAGTCAAACCAATCGAAGTTTTGATTAGTTTGATTCCAGTAGAGCCCTAGCAAGATTGAATACATGCAGTTAAACACAAGGCATGACATTGGTGTGGAAGGAAATTAGCAGGCAGTTAAATATGCAAAAGGAGTAACATGACAAAGAGAAAAAAGTATGGTTGTAAACTATAGCAAGGCCCGCCTGCTGGATAGGATTTGTATATAACACATTTTCTTCCCACGTTGCCTTGATTCAGACTGATTGTGACAGGACCTATATAGAGGAGGAGAAGACTGTCTCCTTCCCTCTACAACGTCCCAGTCTTGGTAGTAGCCCTGTTGGTTTGATGGGTGCAGTAGTCCTGTTTGGATGGCTTTATTTCTGTTAGGTATAGTAATAGTGTTTATGTGAATTTAGTTCACAGGGAAGAGCCCAGATACTATGGATTTTTGTGGGCTGGTCTGGGTGTCTTCCTTCTTTTTTGCTCAGTTTGGCTGGCCCATTAGTCCTGTTAATAAATTGGTTGAATTTGTTGGCTTTCCTGACTCTCTCTATTATGTTCGGCCTTCTTTGTAATGAGCTGTTTCAGAGGGTCGTAACAAGGAGGACGTTATATCAAGGATAAGGTTTGGTCACACCGGTCTGAACAGTATATTTAACACAATCAAGCATTGTGTGCATTGCAAATGTGGAGCATGTATTTTTATACTGTCCTAGATATCAACAAGAGACAGACACTTCAAATGACACTCTAAAAGAGTCCAGTGACAGTTGGTTTTAGAGAAATTAAAGGAATTCAGGTGATGCAAGGTACAAGGCAATTTTTAAATTTGAAGAAAACCCCAGGAATGAATAGACTTGAATGTAGGCTAATTGTATACTGTAGTAACAGTTGTAATCCACAAACAGATCCAGTAGGGGGCGGTAATTCACCTAAAAGCTGTTTGCCAATCGACATTACATAACAATAGAAGAAGTAGAAACAGCCAGTTGCTAAAATGCTACTGTTGTAGAAAAGAGTGGACAGACCCATTAGTAGCACTGAGGAAAGGTTCACATTTATTGTCGTCTGTGGGTAAGTGTTTATATGAATGGTCTGCTTAAGTATTAACGCTTCACCGTGAATAACTGTGCTAATAACTGCTGCCGGGGCTCATGGTGTTAGCTAATTTTTCTAATGTTCAACTGACCAGTCCGAGGTTCAAATAGCGGTTTTTTATCGCTGGGTTTAAGCTAAACGTTGGTTTTAGGAGATGATATGTTGTTATGATGCAAGAAACATGTTAATTGTTCAGCGTTATTTCTATTCACTCACACGTGAGACATAAACAAAATAAACGCATCCTGCCAGTAGATGCCAGCAGTGAACTTCATTAACAAGCTCATGTGTACTATCTATAAATCCAGATATATAGTTTTTCATGCATGTGCAGATGTTTGTCAAACAGTTAAAGATGGAAGACACTATGTGGACAGTGTGTATGTGTGCAAATGGCTCCACATCAATGTAAAATATTTCTAAACTAATACCGGTAGTTTTCTTTTTGTGATAAGTTGCCACTGATGTACCTTAACATTACTATAGAAATATACATTTCAGCATAATCAAAAGTGTTTGGTTTAGTAGTGTATTTTTATGGTATATGTTTTTCTTTACTTTTATGCTTGTGCAGTTTCAGTACACCACATAAATAGAGTATACTCAGCTTACTTTAGGATCTAAAAGATTTAAAGCTGAAACATGTAGTCATTGACATTGTTTATTTGATGTTTGGATTTATTTGATTATTCTTTTTATATAATGGCTAAATGTATTTTATGGCAAAATTCTTTAGGTTTTGGGAAGCAATTTTAATAATTAATATTGGGTTTTACAGGGACCCCACGGTCATGAAATTCCTGGAAAAGTTATGACATTATGAAAAACTGTTTTCCAGGCCTGGAAATGGCTTGGAATTAGGTGAATGTTTTGGAAAAGCTTTGAATTAGGGATGACCCGATGTGATATCAAAGATAACAGGTATAAGACAGGCTGCATGAACTTGGACCCCCCACTTTTACCTTGTCAAAAATCAGTAGATTAATTTGATATTAATATACTAATCATCAATTTCTATAAATTTAGCTTTTTAATATTTTCTAATATGTGATCTGGGGCCAAAAGCTTCCTCTGGAAGTAATTACAAAATGTACCCGTCATTTTTCTCACAGTATAGTCAGATCAAAGTGTCAAAGTTGGGTAAAATATTATGGAAAAGTTTTGAAAATGTATCGGTAAGAATGTGTGGGAACCCTGATTTTAGGAAATTGTGATGAGCATATGTCACTGACTATTTTATCAAATTTCATGGATAAAAATAATGAAGACAATAGAGGAAAGAAAAAGAAAAAGAGGTAACAACGATAATCTATCAGTGGTTTTTTTGGGCTGGGGAGTATCATGTTCTATTACAATTTCACCACAGTTTGTCAACTTATATCTGCTACTCTATTTCCTCAGCTTCATTATCTGGGCTCCAGAGCATACATCTACACACACTCTGCGGGACATGACAGATCTACGCAACCCAGGGATGTCCTCTATCCCTCAGACAGCCCCTGTGCACACTGACTCCACGTCTCCGGCTGTAGAGATGGACCCGGTGGAGTACACCCTTCGAAAAAGGCTCCCGCGCAAACTCCCCAAGAGACGGAACGACGTCTACGTCAACATGAAGACTGATTTCCGGGCTCAGCTGGCACGCTGTCAGAAGCTGTTGGAAGGCGGGGGTCACAGGGAAATCTGTGTCCACGGCCTGGGCCTTGCCATCAACAGGGCTATCAACATCGCCCTTCAGTTACAGGCCAGCAGCCAGGGGGCGCTGCAGCTGGCAGCCAACACCTCCACAGTGGAGCTTGTGGATGACCTGGAGCCTGAAGATCCGGATGAGGCTGGGGAGCCCATGACACGTACGCGCAACAACTCTGCTATTCATATTAAGGTTTTCTACCCTGACCCTCAGTGACCTGGGTAGAGGTTTCCTTGATGTGTGTTGGGCAGAGGTTTTCTGTTAGTCCTGTTTTTTCCTTCATTAACTGATTGACAGATATTACATTGTTATGTGATGGGGCTGTATGTGTGGAGACCTATCATGGCACTAACAGAGGACTGCAGAATGGAGCAGATGACATACAGTGTGTAGGAATACTCCCATTGGACAGCCTAAGTTGACTGAGTTTTAATTGTTTTTGCAGTTTGTTAATGTCATCACTTTTTATGTTTGCATGTCTTGAAGCATCAGTGGTGTTTTCCAGGTGAAACTTCAATGTAATTTAATATATGTAGACATGGCTGTGCCAAATGTAAATGTACAAGTGTCTTTAATTTTATGGCCTAATATCCTCCACAAGTGTTGACAGTTTCATGTCTGTATGTTTTTAAATATAGAAATACATATAAAAACCGCTAAATCCTAAGTTTACGATTTAAGCAGATGTTGTAGTGAATGTCCACTAGGTGTCAGTAGTTTGCTGCATAGACATATGCCAGGATGTTATACTTCAGCAACCTTGCTTCCATGGCACTATGAGGCAACAACTTGCTTTCTAGTAATGTTTGTAGTGTCGGTTCAGATGAGGGTCAAAGAGTATGTAAAAATTGATTTACTTTGGTTGATATCGTTGAACTACAGTGGTGTTATGTTAATGGCCAGCTTTCATGTTTGATTTCTTGACAAAAATAAAATTAGCTGGAATGTCTAAATCTTTATCATTTATTTAAGTCATCTGGATCGTCTAGATTTGGATATTATTGCTGAATGATACTAGCCTAAAACCAGTAAAGTCTTTTGTAGGATCTTGTAGTTAAGCATCTGAACTGTAGTAATTTGCCTATTAACCCAACTGACTGGAGCAAGACAAAGATAATTAATGAAAAGGACAGACTTCCCCTTGTTGTGTTTCCATCTATCCTTTCTTTATCCAAGAATAATATGTTGTATTTAAATAGCAAATTATACAGTGATGGGACAAAACAATGCAAAAAAACAGGAAAGAAAACATCTACAAACATCCTCAAAAACATCTTGCACTTGAACAACACAGTATAAAAATACGGAAAACAACAAGGAAGAACACTTAACTAGTTTGAAATGGTTGACCATCCATTTTACATAAAGCCTCAAGTTCCCAGGACTAACTGATTGCCTTTCTGACGACTAATGACGAACAATAGAGGAGGAGGAGGAGGGAGGAGGGAGGGGGGGGGTGAGACAGTGCTAGCGTCAGATTCTGGAAAACTATTTGCAATTACGGCCTCACAGGATGTTAATTGTAAAGGCCAAGCTTGATTTTCCAGAAGGCTGGCTATCAGTGTAGGCTCTGGGTGAGTGTTGGTGAGCTAGATAACGACAAAGCAGCTTCACAGTTCTCATGTAACCCTCCACCCTCCTCACTGACATTTTGCTCCCTCGTTCACTGTAACTTAGCCACTTCATTCTGTTATTTAGAAGAAACATTCAGTGCGAAACTAACTACTAGTCGAGTACATACAATCTTATTAAAAAAGTAGAGAAAAAAAAGGAAGACAGCAGCGTGTCATTGCAAAAATGTCAACAAACACCTTTGCGCAAGTGTTCAGTGTTGCACATGAGAACATGAGCCCAACTAAAATCCTAAAGATCAGACACAAAAATACAAAGACTGGAGCTTTAAAGTAGAAAATATGTATAAATAGCAATTATACAACTTTTAAAAAATATATTAACATTATATTAACAAATCTAATAAAAGAGACTAATGTTTCTGTGAGGCATGGTAAAGGCATGTGGTTAAGGCCTCATTCGTTTTTGCCTTTTTGCAGTGGTATTGAAAATGGATGCCCTGTTGCAACCTAACAGACCAACTTCTAGGTGCAATCAATATTTTCCGGGTGTTCCACTCCACAGTTCACAGATACGAGTTAGGGGTCAGACTCGCTGGAAACAGACACATACAGATTTAAACTTGCAGTCTTAACTCACACACAAGTACATCCACACACAAAGTGCAAGAGCAGTGCTTCCAAAAAGCCTCATTTTGGTCAATGTGTGCTTCACCATGTCCATGTTTGACATCTACATTTCAAGGTGCAATCATCTCCTGTCCATCCAAAGCCCAGCTGGGACTGTCCTTTCCTTTCAGCCTGCTCCACTTACACGAGGATGGCCGTGTCTGTCTTACTGCTTCCAGCAGCCAGCAAGCAGGTTAAAAGTGTCATGTCCTGCCTCTTCCCTCAGAAACACAAATCAGCTTTGCCTGGAGTAGGGAGATGACCCGATCAGCTGACATCTGGCTGACAAGCCTGTGCATCCAAAAGAAGGAGGCGCACTTTTCCTCGCAGGAAGTTGACATGGACTTGAAGCAAATCTGATGCTGAGGACACCGTCCATGTTCCCTCAAGCCCTGCTGCACTGGTCGGTGGGGTATATTCCTGAAAGAGAATACAAAGAAAAATGTTGCTTTTGTCTTTATTTGGAAATGTTTTTATTTTTTTTTGTGTTTCCTCCACTTTCAATTACCATCTCAAAAAACCTGTGCTACAATATTCTACATTTTTGCCTGCAGGGGTATACAAAACCACAGAAATTTGCATTAAGTTGACCGTTTCATGGCACTTCCTTATATAGTTAAAACTTCAGATATCATCAACATGTCAAATTGATCTAATCTGTGTTGTTGATTTGAGTTATGGTATTAACACGATCAATATTAGTTAAGTTTTTGTTTCTTTGCATTCAAAATCTGTTGTGGGTGTCAATGAGTGTAAGTGTAAGTGTTCCCAGTTTAAAATAGTAAAACTATATCAGTGACCCTTGAGCCTGAACACAGGCTTCTTTTCAGGTTTAGTTTGTCTTTCTGTAAGGCCTGATTATAGACCTGAATGATTCATTTCAAAGGCTGTGTAAGAACAAGCCTGTAAAGTAGCATTAGTGCCCACAGCCTTGTCACGAAAGACTTGCATAGAATGTCACATGACATCCCTCAGTTTCTATATTACCAGAGAAAACATTGTTACTCAGTTACAGGAAACTCAGATTGAGCTCAAATGTGAGGATGTCAAATAGGCAAAGGAGAAACTGCTGTAATAACCTGGTGCCAATTAATATAATCAAATTCTCATTGAATAGTTTACGTTATCACTACATAAAATTACAGTATCAGAAGGAATCCAGCAAAAATGTGGAACTTTGATAATTACTTGGCTTACTGTGCAGTGCTTTATTGAAGCAACAGAGTTTGTCAGAATATTCTGCTTTTAGACTCACTGAACAGAGTCTAACCTTTTGTTTATCACCCAAAACTTGTAATTGCTACGTATTGTAAGCAAAGAACAATGAACCACTTAGAAAGGTGATCAAGAACAAGTGTAAAAGACACAATGAAGTTAGGTGAGCCCAGTATTTGGAAGCCCAGCATACATCTGAAATTATATTTTAGGCCCTGCATCTATGTTGTATCTTCTTAGGCTAACCTACATTGTCTGGCCCCACTGGTTTGACAGGCATAATCATTTGAAAGCCATGGCTCTCTGAGATGTCCAAACACTATCACTGCTGATCTACTTCCACTTGTTATACCAATGGACACTAGTTAGTAACCCCTCTGGTCTCCACTCTCATCAGATGGGCACCCTCTCAAGAGGTGTTTTTTTGAGTTGACACCATGACACAGAGAAAGCTCAACCTCACACTTTACCTTCACCCACAGACTCAGCAAAGCCGGTGATACTCGATGGACTTAGGCTGATGTGAAGTGTCCATTTTTGCTTGTTTTTTAGACACTTGTGGGTACCTTAGTGTTCACTACAAAGTATTCACCTCTGTCTATGATATCACCGGCTAAAATCAACAGTTAACATAATGCTTGCTGCAAAGTTTAGCATTTTAAGCTAACAACTAGCAGCATGTGAATGGGGATGTCAGCATGCTGCTCAAACAAACTAACAAAGTGTCTTCAGCTACACCATCCCAGCTGTAACATCACCAGTGATCAAATTATCTCTTTAAAGTGAAGTTTATTCAGACTAAGGTTTTTAATTTATTTGATTCTAATTAGGCTCTTCTCATGCTAGGTGGCAAAAACTCAAAGTAATACAGCTGCAGTGGTTTTGAACTTTGTACCTTTGAACTTGCTGTGACTCACCTGGATGTTGAGGCTACGCAGCACAGCGTTGATGCTAAGCAGATTTCTGATGGAGTTGTCTATGTGGCTGTGTAGTGCTGTGTTGGTGACTGAGGTCCGTAACAAGCTGAGGGCCTGTTGTAAAAGCCATAAGCCACACTGCACCTCCTGGGCTTGCTCCAATGCCTTGCCAAAAAAAAAGAGGGCAAGAGGTTAAGAGTCTCATTATGTTAGAGATAGGAAACAAATTAAGCAGATAATCAGCACTCTCATAAGGTTACAGGCCCCCCAAAGAACTTCTAGGATTATCAAGAAAGTATGATTCTAAGTAGATATTTGTGGTTAAAAGATTATATACTAGAAGGCAGTACTTTTCTATGAGATTGTGTTAAGTTTTCTAGCATGGATACATTCTAAAGACATTACATATCATCATATGTATTTATACTTAGGAACCTAAATCTGTTGTCAGCTTTTTTCACATGGAAATGTTTTCAGTGGTTACTTACATTTGTCTTCTCCCAGACATCAAAGTCTACTGTGGTTTGGGGAACAGTGACAGACTCTGACAGGCTACATCCTTCTGTACAAGACTTCTAAGGAAACAAGAGAGTAATAATGTTAGAGTGTACTTTTAGCCAATGGTACATAAAACATGTTATGTGGTTGATTCCAGGACCACAGTATGTCAGCCGCAAGCTTCACCTGCTCTTTCATCTGAAAGCATGCATACATTTCCCTCTCACCATAGCGATTTCTGCGTCCCGGGCTTCCTGAATGAAATGGTTCAGGACCCTCAGGTCACAGATTGGCCTCAGCGGAGATGGTAGACCTGGCCGGGTCCACTCCAACACTATCAACAGCAAGGCAAGCAGTCCTGCCAACACAGATACAGCAGACACAAAATACAGTCACTCAAAGGCTGCTGATAACTGAGCATCAAAACTGGAAACTGGGTTGATCAGAGCTATTAAGTATGCAATAACTGTGAGATAGAATTTGGGACCCCTTTAACCCATATGTATTTAAATGAAGTAACTATTGTAGACTAATACGATCCAATCTGAGGGAGAAAGACTGCTCATAAGCTTTCTGCACCATGTCTCATGGTAGGGGCACTACTTTATCAATTTAATAGCCTTCTCAAACTGGCCTTTACAAAATAATCATTCTGCTATCAAATTAGTTCACTACTACTTTCTAGCAGAATAATAGTTTTTTACTGTAAATTCATTCTCACTTCCATCACTACCCTCATCTAGTGAAATCAGTTGAGGTCTTTCTATGTCTATTTCTTTCTACATCTGGTGACTGTTCCATGGTTACCTTCAGGGCTAATGGCATATGATTTTTATTCTTGAATTCATTTATCGATTAACACTTGGAGTACCAGTCAAAAGTTTACACAGTTTCTCATTCAGGGAAAAGAGAAGTTCTGCCCAAAGTCTGAGGCCATGACTCTGGGAAAGAGGGAAAAACAGTCAAATTCCCCAAAACTACTGTATCTATGATCTATCTATATACCCAAAGCCCATACATTTAGGTTACTTTATGTGATCTCCTTTTGATAGCTAATGTAATAACTAATGGTTGTTCTTTTTAAACTTCCATTCACTGAGCCTCCCCTAAACTGTTTGGAGCCCGCCTGGTATATACCAAAAAATATCCTTTGATATGCTGGAGATACTGCTCGCATTTGTGGCTGTCATCTGGCTGCTTAAGGAGTTTTTCATACACGTTATTGCATATGATTCTGAATATTGGTATCAAAGTTTTGCCAATATATGGTAATCATACACTTTGCATAGCAGTTGATGGTCATTGCTGTGAATCATGTAGGCATGATTCAGCATGATTAGGCAGTATCACATTCATTTTGTTTCATTCTTGCATATGAAGCATACAAAACCATGTGATGTCCAGGATTATGAACAGAAACCTGCAGATATTATGACAGTGCAGAAATGACTGTGTCCTTGTTTAACCCTTAATTATAACAGGGTGTTTTTATAATTGGTTCATTAGTCAGCTTTATTCAGAAAATACCCTTTCATCATCCATTTAAAGCATAGCACACTCTGAACTCTAAGGATATAATTGGAAGTGAGAGCGGTTTTACTGTTGTGGGTCATGTGGGCAACCAGTCTCGTTCCTCTTTACCACATGCTGAATGCACTCTTTCACAGCAGTCTGGATGCATGACGCAGAAGGATGAGAGAAAATACAGATCATCCTCCAAGAAAGACAGGTCAGATAAAGGCTAGATTAAGTTCCCAGACTCCCACATAACCAGCACCAATTGGGCTAAACAGCAAAATCAATTCTGTTACAACTGAGGGATAATACGATACAACGTCAAGACTTATGATACCATTACGAGTACTATATTAGTAGTGGTTCTTTAAGACGTCACTCCTGTAATCAGCTTAACCTCCATGCAACATTTTCTGCACAGACAGTGCCATTGAGGGGAGACTCAGTGACACATAGCATCAGTTTGTGTTCATCAAACTGCACATCTGACTTGTATCACCCCATTGTTCTACATAAACCTTCTGTAAACTCTGTATGTGCATCGTGCTGGTTGTGTCCCACAACAAACTACTAATTGCTCCATACACATAAGTAACCTTTTTGAGCCTCCTTGTTACCCTGAGCAAACACTTATAATCCCTGTAGACTCGTTATCCAGAAAATACACATACACCAATACATACATATAAATAGTGTAGTTGGGTGTGTAACATTCACTAGCACAGTTTGACATGTATTTTGATCATTCATAGTCTCACTGGAAATTATCACTTACTCATAATGAATACAAGCCATAACCATGGCAGAAAATTGATACTGAATGGAACTAATTAGGGAGTGTTGCACAAGGAATAAATCCTACTACACTGGCTCTGTTTTCATCCTGTTGGCGGTTAAGTGGCTGCTCCACTTTAGTTACACACTAGTACATTTATTAGTTGACTTTTATACATTTGTCAATTTCAGAGTAAATCTTTGTGCAAATGGTCTTTTTCAGACCTCCTGTGATACTTGAAGTTTATACAAGCCCAGGAGGTCTGTCCACATTATTATTTAAGAGCAAAACATTACATCAACAAAGTGGTCCCAAGTATACTACTTTACGATACACACTTTAATCATTTTTGACATTTACAAATGTATATTCATGTTAGAGAAGCAAAGCAAAGTCTGTATAGACAAACTAATGGCCTTTCAATGCACTCTTACATTTGACATTTCACAAAATGCGGTCACTTTGTTAAAGAAGTGTGTGTGACTCAGCTTGAGGATTAACTTTGACCTTTTCACCTCCACCAGTGCCTACGTGAGAATGCATCAACCTAAACTGTGTAAACACACATATACACACTCTGCATTCTCACCATGGTGGTGGAATTTGCGGTCCAGGACTGTGGCCAAACTAAAAGATAACAGCTTTGTCTGCCAACATCAGCTGCCAAAACCATGTTGCTATTTTAAATTGGAAGCAGCAGTCCACAAGTGGTGGTACTTTGGATAATGGCAAGCATTACTCCAGGTATGTGACAGACGCTTTGGAAAGGTGGCAAGATGCTCACATGAGATGAGGCCTTTGACATGGTATTTTAACCAACACGTGTCAAACAGGTGCACAGACAGAGCTCAGCAATTTAAACCAACTAGTCAATGTGGTAGTAATGATTAAATGACATAGTTGGCTGATAAGGAGATGCTATTTAAAGTGCATCTCAGTGGTGGCAGGATTGCTTCTGAATCTTTTCAACCTCTATTTTGAACATGTCTTCCCTATGACAAAGTGCAGACTCATAAGTAACTAGATATCAGATGACACAGGTGTGACATAATTTCCTGATTGACTTACTGGAATCCCTTATAGCTGTCAGCCCTTGATAAACTCTTGCTCTTTTCTGCTGACATAAGAATGTGATGACTGTGCCAAGAACTGCAGATTCAGCTTTTGCATTCACTACCCCTAACTTTCCTGTCTGCTGAGTCATGCTAGATACTCAGGAGATGATTTTGTAATGTACAGTAACAGGGAATAATACATCTTTAGCATGAATGGGAATTAAACTCTCACATAGATTAAATGCTGTGCTTAACTCACTAATATTCAGAACTAACTTGATGTCCTGAATCGGCTTCATCATCTGCTTCAAAAGATGTCTGAATAGTGTCTACTCTCCCGTTTACCTGGTTAGCTTCCTTGGATGTCTACCACCTGATAGGAATATTGCTTCATTTAAAGGGACATTTTAATAGATTAAATGGATAATTGTTATTAAGAGGGTATTCATTTGGCATTATAGTCTAATGTACATCAGTACTCTAGGAAGTGGCATTACACAATCTATTCCCATGGACTGTGGTGAATAAATGCAATTATGTACCATACAGAAATAAGTCTTAGAACATGTAAGATGTGGAGTTTGGCACAGATCAGAGAACAGGCATAGCTATTCAAAAACCCCAGACCAACCGACATGCCTTAAATAACTTCAATATTCAATATTAACCTATGCACATATAGGATATGTACTGAAATGCTGCAAGCTGCATCTATAGCATATATAATCAAGATGATGAACGTGTTTTAAAATACTGAGCATGGAGACAAACTGCAGCACACAGGTCATTCACACAAAGTTACCTGACGAAGTAATATTTCAAGGGCTCTTACCTCTACTCGTTTTCTGCAACATTCGCAAACAGGTGCCGCATCTTTTAAAATCATTGTGAAAAATTAAATATTTGCTCAAGCGTCACGGCTCAAGTTAAAAGGCACCAGTGAAATCCAACAAGACCAACGTGCACCCAAGTGCGCTGCTGCCAGCGCTAGTCCGACCCGCATGTAGGTCTGTGTCAAAAAGATCTGCGCTGCGGGTGAGAGCAGTCACCTACCAGACTTTGCATCACTGCTGTGCTTTGGCTAAACCTTTTATTTGCCTCCCCAAAGGATATAGCGATAACGCGATAGCCCGCAAGGACGAGGACGCGCCTTTTTACGCACCACGGTGAGCGATTAAACATCAACCCATGCATGCAGTCCGCCTTTGCGTAAAGCGTGAAAATAGACTAACTACTAAAGCCAGTGTACACAGAAAAAAAAACATGAAGGCATGTCCATAACTCACTGGGAATCTCCATAGCGGTATCCGCATAGCCCCTCACAGGGTCCTCGCGGTTTGGCCCATAGGTCCGTCTATTGCCCATTAATTGGAAACGAAGCTCTTTTGTGGATCTCCTGCACTTATCCGGTAGGTGTTTCTAAAAACTGATCCTGTTTGATTTTTTATTGATGACTTTGAAAATAAAGTTGCATTGTTTCTATGATGACAATCAAAACTACATCCTCCCTTAAGGCAAACTGTTTTCTTTCATTGTTATCCAAATAATAGGCAATCTGTGTTTATAAAACATTGGTCCTAAAAAGTAAATAATGTCTCAAAAAAGACGTGCGGAGACTTCCCTTCCATTGTTCTGATGATTTTTTAGAAACCGTCACTACGGTAGTATATTTCAAAAAAACTGAAAAAGTGTAAATATTGACAACACATATCAAAAGAATCATTTAGTTATGTTTGTCAAAATGTCTTTAATACAGGACTCAGTGCTGTATGTCATACGCCAGGGCGCACTATTGATCACAGAGGGTAAATACTGACAGAAATCAAGATTTGCCATAAATTGACGTTTTTCATCAACTTTTCCACCATGTGAAACATGACTGAGATTTTAAAAAGTTTATTGATCAATATATGTTACATGTTATATATTTACTGAACACGGTCACTGCTGGGATGCTACTTTGCCAATCCAGTCGGTAGTGACGCACAGGTATGACTTTAAACACCCAGCTCCCCTTTCCCACACTGACACCCTTAAATGTTCACAGACTGTGATCGTCCAAAACTTTCACCTGAATGTCTTCACCCTGGCATTGGAGCATCAAGGTCGTTCAGGGCAGGATACTTAAGATTACAGCACGTGCCTTACACATCATGTTACTATTAAAAGAAAAGCATGCTCAACTACAAAGATGTGTTGAATATAAGGATGGGGGATAGGGGGTCGCCAGAGGGCTACACCGAAATAAAAACGGATAGACTTTCATTTCCAGTCCGAACGACTTAATGACCTAGTTGCATCTCATGAAGGCGCTACTAATAAATAAATAAATAAATAAATAAATCTCTTGGTGTGCAGCTCCAACAGATTAATCACAGGTGCACAGGGCAGCAGTGAAAGACAGAAATAAAAACCTTTGAGTGCAAAAAAAGCAAAGAGGTATGAGTTTTTGCATTTGATATCTTGTGATTATTGTATGTAGTGATCATTGAAATTTAAAATCAAATGAATGAGACAGTTTTTGTTGATACCTCTCAACATTTCTGCAAAATTTGGAAAACTGTTTTTTTATGAAGTCTATTTTGTTGATATGTTTTTACTCTTCATTTTCTATTATCATTTGTATTGTGAATTGTAAAAGAGGAGTGGGTTGAACTTGAACTTGCAAGTTATTGATTGCTATGGCTTTTGGGACCAACGTGTTAGGCAGTGTTTCCTTCCACCATCATTTAAACACCAAATGAAGGACGATCTTTTAGGAGAATTACGCTGATCCCTCCACCTGAGTTCCAGTTATATTTAGTGACTTCAAGTTGGTCTGTACTTTGATACGTCGCATATCTTTAGATTTTGAATATAGAAGATAAATGTGCTTCTTCTGAACTTGTTGAACTTGTTGAACTTGTACCCATGACATGACTAACATTAGAGGAGGAAGTTGAGCCAGGAAAATGTGAGAAGTCCTCAATTTAGTTGATGTCTGGCCTGATGACCAGTAGACTCTGGCTCCAAGAAACCTCCAACTGAATTTAAGTGACTGAGAAAATCCCAGACTTTTGCCATGCATAGGTTAGACAGTTATAATATATACATATACATACACTTACATAACTTTTGAACTTATGACGGTATTGATCTAGAATATTACAGTTTCATTAGGAAGTTATCAATGCCTCTAGATAAATACTGTATGTTTGGAGAAATGCAGTCTTGCCTGAAAGAAACGTGTACTTCCAAGTAACAAATGCTACACATTAATGCTCTATCAGATTTTTATCCAAGATAAGCTTTGCTAAAATTTGTGACCAGGATTAGTTACAAGGACAACACACAATTTACACATAATGTGATAATAACAATTATTATTATTGTGATATCTAAAATACTGCAAGTCCCCACCCTCTCTTGTGAATTCCTATTTCCGGTTTAAAGAAGAAAAAAAAAAGACACTTCAATGAACCTAATGACAGAGTGACATTGGCCTCAACCCAAGTATGCCGAGTAGCAATGACTTATCTGTGCCATGATCAAAACTAAGTTTCTGCTCTAGGAAAATGCAAGCTATTTAAAGAAATCTGTCAATGTACGGTGCAAGCATTGGAGTTCCTCCATGGTGGCATTCTTAGAATAGTTGAGTCTTGATATGGCTTCCTTGTGATACAATGAAACAAATAATCCCAAGACAAAGACGAGGGAGCCAGGATGGTATTATTTACTCATCGTACAAGATTGTATTTTTATTAGCTTTGTGAATGTGGTTCATTTTTTCATAAAAAGAACATTAACACATTGTGAATATCCAATGAAGACAATTGATCAGTTGAGTGCAGGATATGTAAGCTGATGTCATACAGTAATTATGTTTTCTGCACTTGTAACTCTTCAAACAGGCGTATTTATGGACCATGTCTTCAACCTGACCCTTGAAAGCCCTGTGGAGCCAGAGTAAAGGAAATACATTGAAATTTCCTGGAAGTCCCCTTTAAGTGTCATAAAGGACGGGTGTCTCCAAGAAGCTACAGGAGGCTTTTCCATCAGACAGGAAGTAAAGTATGTTTGCACATGTACTATCAGGAGCCAACATGCAATGTCAAGTGACACACATAGCATTACTCACACAAATACCTGGAAACACTGATAAAACTTAAACACTATTGTATGCTTACTATTTCATAAGCCTATGTAATGTGCACGTACAGCACGGATGTCTGCATGTGTACACAAGTGTGCACACACAACACGGTGAGAGGGTAAAATATACAAAATTACAGAAAGTATTTCAATTGTAAAAAGAATGTGACTATTAGATTAGTCTATTTATATTTACTAAATCACTTTGTACCCCAGAGCCATGACAAACTCTCTAACATTTATAGTTTCTCTTATCAGAATTGTGATACAAAAATGCAAAAAATTGGATGTCATAAGTAGAGAACTGGTATGCTTTTAATCGGAATTTAGTCACTGAGTCCTTTAAATACATTTGTATATCTATACACCTTCTGATATGAGTCATCTTTATATTGGTCAGTGCAGTGCCTAGCTTAAGACAATGTTGACAGATTGTTGTACCGTTTGCTCAAAGTACTGTTTGCTTATGTCTGAGCCAACATGAGAGAGAGGAGAGAGAGACAAGGTACGTGCTGCGAGCCATGCTTTGTGACCAGGGCAGGGGATTGGGGTGGGATGTGAGGGATGTGTGGGAGTGCGGGGGCAGGGGGGTCCAGTCACAGTGACTCCTTGGTTGGAATGGTACACGGTTATTGAATTCAGCATGATTTAAAAGAGCTGGGGAAATATAAAGTTGGGGATGAAACCATATGCTCTATTCCTGTGCCTCACTTACACTTTATTAGTTAATAAAGATGGTCAGGGGTGATGCCAATAAGCTAATGAGAGAGGGAGAATCCTTCTATAAAGAGGGCAGTGAAAGTGCACAGATGTTATGCTGGCGTGTGTGTGTGTGTGTGTGTGTGTGTGTGTGTGTGTGTGTGTGTGTGTGTGTGTGTGTGTGTGTGTGTGTGTGTGTGTGTGTGTGTGTGTGTGTGTGTGTGTGTGTTGCCTTCTCATCCAGGTTTTGGGCTCGCAGCCAGCTAGGTCTACTCCTCTGGCGCGACACAAGACAGGAAGCTGACATAAAAGAATGGGGGGACCGACTGTGAGGGACGCAGGAGCCAAGGCAGGAGCCGCCGACGACGTCGGAAGTTATTGTTTCAGCTTACAGGCATCCACAGTGACAAGAATCTTATCACTCTGTTGAACTTATTGTGGTCCCACGGTGATGGCTACAAGCGTGGAGAGCATTCCAGGACAGGAACCTCATCACTGGAGTTCTCCCTAGCTAAATTTCTGTCTACTACGTGTCTGTAAACTTGGCTGACAAATAAACCCCAAATATTGCAAACAATACAACACAGTGGTTACAAAAGAACAAAACAAAAAACAAAAGCGTAGATGACTCCTTTTACAACTATTCCTGCACAATGTAAAGATAATTGTTTCATGTTTCATTGTTTAAGAATGGATTAAATACTAAATCAATAGTCGTTGCCTGGTCATTCTCTACTACCACGAAAAGTGAGTGTATATATATATATATATACACACACATACACATATATAAATAATATTTCATTACATTATTTCTTATATTATTATTTCTTTCTATATTTCTTTCTTCAAAGCACTCATCTTGTTGCACTCAGTGTCTTTTGCATTTCATTTAAAACTCATTGTTTCATTAAGTAACTGAACAATTACTAGCCTTAACATCAATTAACCTAAGGCCACCAAGTGGCAACTACAGCTTGAGACTGAAGCCAATAATAGTGAAGTACTATAGAGTGCAATGCCACAGATGGCCACTAGATGCTCACTCCTATTGACTCCCATTCACAATTGCCTGACTCCAGGACTCACACTGAATCAGACTATTGTCCATAATGTTACTTAATTATGATACCTGCCCTGTTTAATAGGTATCAACACTTTAGCTAAAGTAGCCAACTTTGAGTGTGCAGCAATCAGTGTTCCCAGTGAGCTAGCATTTGCTTCAGTCCAAGGTAGCGGGACATGTTACCAGAGAATGAAAGACAGCACCCCAAACTCCTTATTTGGAAAGTCCTGGCACCAAACGGAATAGATGGCACTAACAATAAACTGTAACTCTCAAACCAACTCCAATGCAAACCAATGGGTGACATCACACCTTGCTATGACTGCCCACAACAGCACCACATCCTTCATCTGATCTTTCTCCCTCATTTTCACCTCTGCTGACCAAAAGTCAGTCCTCAGATATGCCCCTTTTTATCAGCTGCCCTGTGAGCAATGCATTGACTATGTCAATCTTGTTTTTCTCTAACAGGTCTGGTATCTTTCCTGTTGCCAAGTTGCCTTGTGTGGCATTTTTTTCTACCGATTTGCCTGAGCCTCACACCCTCTGTTATCTAATAGACCTCTCATCACCTATCATTTCAACTTCATGCTCTTCTCCCCTCTTTTGGATGTCCTGTCTGGCTTTTCCCCGACTTGACAACGCTGGCTGCAAGCCCTATACTGCTTGAAACTGCAGGTTTTAATTTCCAACTGTGACTGTGTGCTTTTGAAATATACAGCCATAAGAAGCCGAGTGAAAACAAGCATTCTTCAAGGCTCAACATATCATGAGTCTTGCTATTATTTACCCTTTTTATTTCTCCATTTACACCAAAAGAAAGCCTTAAAATATATTTTGATCCAATCTAGCTGTTCTGGCTGGAACCGTGTATTGTTTTGCATTCAGCAAAGCCATTCACTTTTGCACTTTTGTTTTTTTCTGTAGTTGCATGAAGAAATATCCCCATTAGTTATCATCCTAATAATTTCTCTAAATACATGTCTTTCTGGCAGACAACTGATGCTCATAAAAGTTGTGGTATCAGAGCACATTTCGATGAAACCGTGCTGCTTCCTGTTACAACAACAATGTAGTTACACGTCGCTCCTCTGCATCTAAGCATTTAGGATTCTTGTATTCATTGAACGGACATTCACAGAAACTTGCAAAGACAAAAAGATCCAAATCAACTCCCCAACTAAAATTCTTGAATAGGGACACTGTAAACCACTTTCTAGAAGCAAGCCTAGCAAGACCTGGGAATTGTGCATTCCAAACAAATACCAGAGATCCGAGTGACCCCATATCAGCAAGATAATATGCAGAAGTCAGGTGCATGACTGAGGCAAAGGAAAAAATTGAGGATCATTTTGTTGTGGACCTGGGGAGCAGACTGTCTTATTGAATGTGAATGCAACACAAGGAATAGTGGAGACTTGAGCTGGTGCTGTACATTCAGAGGTACTGCCAAAATATGCTAGGTACGTGTGGAAACCCATGCAAGTCCAACATAGTGAGTAGTGTGTTAGACAAGACCTGACTTAAGTTCTACAAGAAGACTTAAATCCTCACAGTGAAAAAGACTTTTAGTCTTTAGACAATTAGAGTGGCATGTATATAAGGAATGGCATCCTTGTTCTGACCCTAAACAATGTTCAAGACGGTCATAAACCTTTACACTAAATTCCAGGATTACTATGGAGAACTATGCTACTCCTCCAAGTCACTTGGCTTTAGTGAGTAAATAAATCTTGTTCACAGTGGGCACTGGGGTCAAATGCTCCTAGAGTCTTTGTGAAATTATAGTAGATCTTAGCAAAATCTGGATTGTATTCAGCCCAGTGATTTAAGACACATTTCTTAAGCTTAATACTTCTGTGTTAAGAGGATACACTGTACCTGAAGCTGACATGCACCTCCTCAAAATGCAACTAGCACAGCAAGGCCACCAGAGATACTGTGATTGGTCTATTTAGCTTAATTGTGTTTGCTTCTATAAGTCTCTGTTGCTGGTGGAGATTGCTGAGAGTGAAACAGCAGGAAGCAAGTCTAATCAAAACTCAATTACATTCTTCTCTCTAGAAACAAACATTTAGTTAAAGATGTCTTCACTGCAAACTCTCTGCTCCTCATGACACCCACCATTGTGGTAGGGCCACAGTGAAAATAATAACAAATACGTTGACTGCACTGAGCAGTACATATAATGTATATATAATTCAGCAATGAAACGACATAAACAGTCCTACAGTCGCTCATATTCCAAAATAAATGAAAGATTGTGAACACATTTAGTGTGAGTTCAGAATTAGACAAAGTTGGTGTAAATGGAGAGCTGATGCATAAACAAAGCACTAGGTTTTATCAGTAGATCTATTTTTTAATCCTCAACAGCTAATGTGAGCTAATGTACTGTATGTGTCATAAATGACCAAAATCAGGGTTCTACTCAATGTTGATTAACTCACTTTTTATGATATAACAAAGAATGGACTTCAGCAACCCCCCCACTAAGAAATTAGTGTCAGAACATTTTCCTGTCTGTGCTGAAGGCGCCAACTGAGGACGACATCAAACAACAAACAAAACATTATCTGATGGGCCATGCCAAGACCAACACTTGCAACACACTCCAGTAGTACATTAAAGTCAGAACATTTCATATAAACACAGTAAAATACTCAGGAACATAAATGATACAAGGGATGGAAAAAAATGTACATGTGAACTTTTATATTGTAAAGTAAAGTAATTTATAAATTAAATTATAATTTGTTTTCAGGGAAGACACAAATGACAGAATACTATACAGCCAAATGTGGATGGCAATACAGATCAAGAGGCA
This sequence comes from Scomber scombrus, assembly GCF_963691925.1. Taxonomy (NCBI): domain Eukaryota; kingdom Metazoa; phylum Chordata; class Actinopteri; order Scombriformes; family Scombridae; genus Scomber; species Scomber scombrus. The sequence goes on along the minus strand of NC_084992.1, from coordinate 17,941,529 downwards.
CTGGCATCCTAATATCATGGACCAGATGCCATGAAACCTACCAGGTTTCCCATTTAGTCTGCTACATTTCCTCTCACGGGACTAGATGCGTGCTACTACTGCAGACAAGGAACGTAAAGCACATACAGTTCATGGCTGCATGACTGTCCCATTCTTACCCCAATGTCTGTTTATTCTAGTATGCTTGTTGCCTCCGAGATATTTTAGGTTCCATTGTAGTTCTTTGACCTCTTTGTGGAAATTCCTCATGGTTTGTTTTCACGGCTATCAATTTTCATGGCTCAGAGAAAAACTGCCCATTCTTCAGTCATCATGAAATGTAATTGGTCTATAACTGACTCCAATGAAACACACATTCATAAACAGGATTGCTGTCTTCATCTCAAAGACAATTAAAAGTTTAAAAATAAGTTACAGGCCCTACATGAAGAATGCTGACTTTAACATATTCTCAAAATCATATTTATAACAATGTAGAACAACTAAACCATCACTGTGAAAATATATTAAGTCTGTTTCTCCTGTGGTCAGATATAGCTTCCACAGAATATGCTAGACTGAGTGACCTGTCTTGGTTTGTGAGCTTCCTCAGTCAAAACAGGAACAGCAGTGTCTCACTGGCCTGGCACACAGTGTGGAAGTATTATACTATATACAAACAGAGTTCAGATGACTGGCAGCATGATATCGTAATTGAAATGACAAAACTTAAGATACACAAAACAAACTTCACTAGTATCATTTAACTGACATACAGTCTGAGATGATGAGCACTTTTCCCACAGAAAAAAATAACTCTTTCTTACATTGGTTTATTACACTGTCCACTAAAGTCCTCGGCTTAGTTTACATTATGGCAGTTTCATCTGTTCTGCTTTTGTGATGGCTATAGCAAAATACTGCTGAAAAAAGACTTTAGCGTTCAAAGTAATCAAAAAATAAATCACAAATGTAGGCACTTAAAATAACCCTAACCATATCAATGTTTTTTAGTGATTCCAAGTCTATAGCTGACTACTCATAGCCTCTTACTACACATTCTCTAAATGATCATTCTTATTTCAACTATGATGATAAGAAGGAAACCCATATGTATAAGATTGTCTGTTTTTAAAGATGTATCAGTGAGCTCCTGTGGATTGTGTCTCAATAGCCCATGTACCTACCTGAAGTAAAGCAGGTAAAGACTCTTTAGTGATTGACAGATCGCCTGTCCAATGGGAGTGTGGCAAAGTGTGAAGAGGCCCAACTGTTGTGTCCGCCTCGTGCTTCTTTTCTGTCAAATATACACACACATAACTGGCTTAGTGACTATATAACTGCACCAACGATGTATATATCATATAGGTTGCTATGGTCATGCTATTCTTTGCATTTCACATAACTGGTGAATGTAACCTCAAAGATTGTGAGGGTTGAATTTGTTTGTCAAGGGCTGAGTAACCTGTTTCTTGGTGAGTTGTCCTGTCTTGCTGGTGTCCAGTGTGGCCAATGTTCTCCTCTCCAGTCTGTCCAGAGCAGTCATTAGCATCACAGCACTTACACAGAGCATTGTCTCCCTCTATGGAACGCCAGCTGAATTACAGAGAAACATCCTGATAGTACATCACAGCTTTAATGCCATAGCTCATAACATATCTGTTATGTATGGATGTTAGAAACTGAAGCTGAAAATTGCATATAAAACCAAATCATGATAAACTGACATACAACTGGCAGCTTTACCTGAATGTTTGCCTGTGGAAGAAACAAGCTTTATCAAGGTGGCTATGTGAGTTTTGTTTCAGAGTAGCCCTAAGGTGGCAACTGATGAACATCTGGAAGAGAAAAGACAAATAAACAAAGTACATCTAATCCAGGGTCCATTTCCATAAATATCTTTAAGGCTTGATCAATTAGAAATGTATATGTGAAATGCTGAAACACATAAAATGCAATAGGAAGAATAATAAAATAATCACAATAAAAACACATATGTTACCCTTTGTGCTACAATGAGGACTCAAATGACAATTATTATCCTTCTGAAAGTAATGAACTGGAGGTGTGACCTGTTCCCAATACTCCTGCGTGAAGTGGAAGGCTTGGACACTAAAGCATAGTCTGCTGTCTTGCTCCCGAGGAAGGAATTTAGATGAAGACCCAGGCAATACACTGTCTATGAGACATCTGTAATGGAAAAGCACAGAGTGGGGCTTGAACGTTTGTGAACAGTTTAGAATTCGCTCTATTTCTGCATAAATATGACCTAAAACACCATCAGATTTTATGCTTCAAGTCTTAAAATTAGATAAAGAAACATCAGTTGAACAAATGAGAAAAAAGATCTTAGACTATTTCATTTATTTACTGAAGAAAATGATTAATTGTAACATATTTGTGTGTAACAAAAGTATCAAAACCTCTGGGAGTATCAATTCATTTGAGGGGGATATTAGAGTTGTGCGTTTCAATCAATGAGATGACAATCGGGTTTGAGGCCCTGCCTTATATAAAGAAGAGAAATCTGAGTCCTCAATATCAAAGTCTAGGCTTCACAACATAGGTTTGTGCAAGTGTGTCATGGCTCAAACAAATGAGATTTCTGGGGAACCTTAGAAGAAAAGTTGATGATAATCACCAGGATGGAAAGAGTTATAAAACCATTTATAAAGAGTTTGGACTCTTCCAGTCAACTGTCAGGCAGATTGTATACACACGGAGGACGTTCAACACCATTGTTACCCTCTCCAGGAATGGCTGATCAACAAAAATCACACCAAGAACATGTGTATAATAGTATAATGAGACCAAAATTGAAAGTTATCATTTTGGAAGGACATTAAGTCCTGACCTTAATCCTACAGAAATGCTGCGAAAGGTCCTGAAATGGACAGCACATACAAGGAAACCCACCAACATTCATCTTCCTCAAAGGAGGAATGGGATAAAGTTTCTGTAGCTGACGTGAACAGCTGATAAACCGTTACCAAAAACATTTAGGGTACATACTTTTGCCTCACATAGATACGCAAGATTGGATATTTTTCTCAATAACACATGAATTTTAATGTTTTTTTCTTATTTATTTAATTAGGATCCCTATATCTAGTTTTAAGGACTTATGTTTTTTAGATCATATTTACACAGAAAAAGATAAAATTCTAAAAGGGCTCACAAACTTTCAAGCAGTGCTGTATGCCAACATGATTCCATGATGAAATTTAGACATGTGTACAATCTAGCCTTCCTCCCACCATAGTCAGATTAATGTTGAAAGATGACCAAACTTAGATGTGAGGATCCATTTGACTGATTTAATCTTAGATTTGAATTCCTGGATCGAGCACTTAACAACAAAAGAGTTTTGATGAATTTGTCGGCTAGAAGAAAAGACTGACCCGTGCTTAGTGATAAACTTGTAGCTTGGCAGGGACAAAGGGTCAGGCTTCAGTGTGGCCACACAATAGTCAACGTATAAAGTGAGAGGAGGGTGCAGTGGGGCCTCCACATTGGCCTCCAGAAACACTGCTTCTCCCTGCTGGTAGACGGAGGAACTACGCGGCGAGGTACAGTCATCTACATGAGAACACACAGATATTTTCTTTCTTTTCCAATTTAATATGGATTCCGGATAGAGTTAACATTGACGTACTACGGATCTTTGATACAGTCCTGATACAATTAGATTCACCTGTCATGGTACGAAAAGAGAAGTGCAGTAGGCCAAACACACTGATAGTGGAGGTCATGGGTAGCCAGGTTGGGGTTAATGGTTCTCCATTCACTATCTGCTTCCTGTGTTGACACAAAGATCAAGGTGAAGGTCACCTATAATAAGGTTGGATGACAGCTACAAAATTGAATGTAGCATAAGAAATAGTCATGGAAAATGTTGACTATTTTGTCAGTACATAAGAATGTATAATTAATATGGCATATGCTTTACCTCTTATAATAGCATTCCACAGGTATGACAGAAGTTGACCCTTTCACTATTTTACTGCCTGTGTAGATGGGAACCACAGCAGGAAATAGCATCAGCAGGTTGGAGTACACAAGCCATTCACCATGTACCTGGACAGAAGCAATAACATGGAAATTATGACAGATCAGGGTGTGACCAATACTGGAATTTTGGGCAGAATGAAGATACCAGTGAGTAAAAAAATTCTTATGTCAGGTATCAGCCTATGATCTTATAAATACAGAATATATACATAAACACCCATTCTTTGCAATGATTCCTCAAATGTGGTTGGCAAACACAAAGATATGCAATGAAGGCATGAGAGTTTACAGTTTAACAATAAACTTTTTTGTAGAAAATGACATCAGTGGACTGAAACAGTGAACTTGGGAATTGAATAATTATAAATCACTATATATACATATACATATATATATATATATATATATATATAAACAAACAAAAAAGAAACATGTACATATAGATACGATTCTATTCAAGAAAAATGATCAAACATACATTAAATGCTGTCTATATAACTGCCTGCATATAAAAAATATCTCCACAAAAGTAGCATCCACTAATGGCAATAGTACCTATTGCAGTCATTTTCGTTATATACATCACCAAAAACCCAATTTAAGGAGTGCTGTGTAACATTATGAAGTATTTTCTGTTCATAATTGCAGTTTTTGTCTATAGATTCAAGTCTATGGCAATCACACTGTAATGGCTAAATGTCCTATAAACTAATAGTGTTATAATTTGAGGTGCTGCACTGTGTTGCATTACACCGATACAATAGGACCATTTCAGATTCATGCAATAATGACTAAACTATAAGAAAATTTCCTATGACAGAGTTTTGAATGGTGTTTGTCATTCTGTAGCCACATAAAAGAAACGTTATTATCTGATTGTCTCATTTTAACACACTAGCCTTACAATGGACTTGGTCCCACATTCCTGGAGCCCTACACTGATGACCATTTCAGATTCAGACGTCGGTTCTTTCGGCCCACAGGACTCCTGCTGTGTTGAATTTGCTCCCAGTCGAATATTTTCAGGTTTGAACGGAATACCTCTGCCTTCGAATAGCAGTCGTTTAACTGTTAGTCTCACTTTAACTTCTCCACATTTTATTTCAAGTCCAGCGTTTACTTGAGTTTCTGCAGTTCTTCTTTGAGCCAAAGAAACACCGCACTCACGCATAAAAACAACCAAAAAGTAGACACATTTCGTATATTTTCCCGGCGTCGCCATTTTTTGAAGAAAAACCAAGCAGGCTATTCATTAATTAGCGTCAATTTATTAGAGCCAGGTGCGTTCAGAAATGTTGCATTCACGTGCCCTGCGTTTAATGCAGCGTTCGGAGTCTGACACAAACGTCACAAAATCTAATCTTGTAAAAACGCCAGAAAAGGAAAATTGTACTTATCCAATGTTATATATATATCATAATTTGCCTTTGCATTTTCCGTTTTTTATCCTACTGTTGTAGCTTTAGGCTACTGCACTCTTTCCAAAAAATACATATATCTAACACTCAATTTGACTTAACATTTTAAGATGATCATTGAATTCTATTCAAAATGTTTTAATTGAAGATGTCTGTCTTTTTTTTTTTTTTTTTATTTATTTACTTTTTTATTCTTTATTTATATTATTTTATATTGAAATCGTTTTATTTGTTACACTTCCTTCTTTAATATTTTATTTAGGAACTGGAATGTCTGGTTGTTTGTATATTCTGTGTTTGTTCTGTTGTATGTTCTGACCAACAAAGAATAAAGAATTGGGGGGGGGGGGGGGGGGGGGGGGGGGGGGCATTCAAACTACTACAAAAACAAGAGATGGTGTAATAAGTAATTTCACCCGCTGAAGAGGAGCTCCTGAAGGCGTCATCGTCAGTAGGAACAAAAGCTAAGGCGGAACTTAAGTATTGTGGAGGGACGGTTATTGCAGTTACACCACGGTCCCGTCGTTAATTCGTGTCATGAACTATAAGCAGCTGGAAAGTTTTGAAGTCTAATATATTAGACGAAATGCGTTAGAGACGATTAAAAAAAATGGATAAAAATAATTTAGCTTCAGGGTCTGAGGAATGGATTGACTGGGGAGAAAGTGCAGCTGAAGAAGGGAAGATTATGAAGAAGATGAGCTTACCAAAGAATGTGCACACTGGTCTTCCTGCTCCCATTGTAGACTCTGTAAAATGCTCTATGATTAAAGGAGATTACCTCTACTTCTACTATGGCTGTGATGGGAAAGATGACAGAGGATGGGGCTGTGGCTACCGCACCATTCAGACAATGGCTTCCTGGCTGTGCTATAACTGGCCCCCACCTAAGGGCCAACACAGACCCCCACCTAGCCTCTCAGAAACCCAGCAAGCCTTGGTGACCATGGGGGACAAGCCAGGCTCGTTTTCGGGCTCTAGGGAGTGGATTGGAACATTTGAAGCCTCCCTGGTCATTGACTATTTCTATGATATTCCCTGTAAGTTGGTACACATCAGAGGCGGAGGGGCAGAGCTGGAGCAGGTTGCAGTGGAAGAGCTCCATCAGCACTTTCAGAAACATGGATGTCCAGTCATGATGGGAGGGGACAGGGATAACTCCTCCAAGGGGATTGTAGGCGTTTGCACAGACAAGAATGGGAGCCACTTGTTAATCGTTGACCCTCATTACTATGGGTGTCAGTTGGAGAGGGAGGAGTTGCAAAAGCGAGGGTGGGTGGCATGGAAAAGAGTGTCATCCCTGGATCAGTGTTCATTTTATAATCTGTGCATGCCTCAGACTGCCAAAAAATGATCAAATAAGTAACGTAATTATCTGTCACAAACCTGCAAATGATGTTGTTATTTGTGTGGATGAACTCAGCAAAATGTTGGACTTCCTCACTGATACAATTAAGTATCAGTGTTTGCAAGTGTCTTACTTAAACAAACTGTCTACTGTGCTGTCTGCATGTGTGTTTTAAAAATAAGCTGTAGTGCCATCATGTGTACAAAATCAATAATGACAAAAAACTGATCAAATCTAAATCTAAATGATTAAAATGCCTTCTGTATGGCTCTATAAAAATCCTGTTGAACCACAGATATAGTAAGACATATATTAAAACATTCCCCTTCAATTTTTATTGTTGAAAGCTCTTTTATTGTTGTCTGGTTGTATAACACTAAATGTGAGATGAATATGCAAATAGTGATCCAAAAGAGGAGGAATTAATAATAAAACAACTGTTTGACTGGAGGATGTAGTATTTCACAATATGAATTATATGAATAGTATTTATACTGCAAATGATACAATAATTATATATATATATATATATATATATATATATATATATATATATATATATACATTTATATTATAATATATAATAATATAAATAAGCTGTTGCAAATGTGTAAATTGCCTTCTTTTCCAACAATTTGTTTGAGCTGTTGATTTGCATTTTATGAACTTGCGACATTTTTAGATTAGTTGATCAACGGAAAATTAATAAGATGCCCTAAATTCTCTGGCTCCAACTGCTAAAATGTGACTTTCAACTTTTGTCTCATGTGATGGTTAACTGAATAGACACCGTTGGTTTTCAGGTTAGGCTTTGTTGACCTTTTAGTAATCAATAAAACGATTAATAGAGGAAAATAAATGCAGATTAACCAATAATGAAAATAATTGTTAGTTGCAACCATGTTAGTACTCCAATAAGCTCTTTATTTAATTGCTTACAACATACAATATTATTTTTTAGCTGCAAGAACCTCAAACCATTCTACAATCAGGTGCTAAATATGTTTTCTAAGACATAATTCATAACAGAGGTCACATCTACTTTGTCTCAGTTATCTGGCACACAGTCATTGTAGAAAATCTGGAAATTCTTGTCCACATCCATCCTCCCCTTGAGGAATTTCTCTAGGTTCTTGAGAGGAACCTCCACCATGTGGTTGTTGATACGATCATTCAACCCATAGGCTCCAAACACAGGGAACTTGTAGCGTACAAAATATGGTGCATTTTGGTCGAACGCAGTGCAGCAGTAAGCAGACCACATGTACTCTGGTACAGCCACTCGGTCCAGATTGTTGCGACGGATCGTGTGTCCAGAGGTGGTGACCCCAGTGATCACGAAGGCCTTGCCGCGGCAGTAGTTGTTGAGGCGTTTTCGGATGATGTCCTGGTGTTCTGCCCAGGGACCCAGGTTGAACTCCCTGATCTGAGGCACCACATTTGTCAAGCTGTAGGTGGCTGCTTTGTCCAGAGGGTCAGCCTGATGCTCATCGGGATTTAGCTGGCCACGTTCATACTGAACCACATCAGCATAGTCCTCCAGGACTGCCTGGCTGTCCTCGAAGTTCATATGCATGCTTGTAGATTGGGGGAAGGGCTCCATGTTACTGCTGCTTTTTTCTGAGGCCAACTATAGAAGGAGAGAGAAGGATACAGTACAATATTGTTGTAAATTCATTTAACAGTTTCATTACTTATGAAAGGTTCAGCAGACCATAATAATTTGCTCATCCATTGATAAGAGCATTTACTACATTCACATAAAACCCATTTGCAAGTGAAATAATTTGCATAACTATTTAACAAAGCATAAGACAACACTATCTGACTGAACACCACTTTCTTTCCAGTGGTAAAGTGGTAAAGCATACATTGTTGCCCATAGCTACAGTAATATAGTTTCCCCAACTGACTAAATTCCTGGGTAGGTGTGAATATATGAGATGCGTTTTTTGCCTGCAGACAATCAATCAATCAGTCAAACTGTATTTATATAGCACCTTCTATGCAGGTTAGCGTAGTTCAAAGTGCTTCCCAGTTGACTGACAAGCTAGTAATACAGAAGACAGCATAAAGAGAAGGAACAAAAACGATGAAGGACCAAACAAAAAAGTCCTTTTATAATGATATACATTAGGGTTTGTATATTATACTGTATAACATACTGTAGTTACATTCAAAGAGATGGCAGACCTATGTACAATGGATTTGGATTAAAAGAACACTCACCTGGGGCTCAAACATCCAAGGGAAGTCCACCTTCTTCTCCCCATCTGACTTCTTGAACGTATAGGCAGAATAGATGGGGATATGCTTTTGGGGGTCATACAGAGTGACATAGCGGGGTTTACCCTCGTAACGCTGGCAGATCTTCTTAAAGGAGTTGCTGAGGTAGCCTCGAGGTGGAGTACCCATGTACAGAGAGTCCTTACAGCGCTCCGCATGGTTGAAGTCCCCCACCAATCCCGCCTGGGCCCCCGGTAGCAACACACAGCTCAGCACGGTCACCACAGCTGCCAGTAGCAAGGCACAGTTCTCAGATGTAGGTACCATCCCGACAACTCTGTTTTCCACTATGTCTAATCTTCTGTATGCCTTCAGACGCCTCTGCTCCTGCTCGTGTGACTCTTTCTCACCTGTAACTCACCACTGCAAATCCACTATAATCTAACAAGTACAGCCCATGTCCCTGCTCTATCAAGACTCAACATTATTTCCCTCCCTGCCTCATCTGTAGTTCAAGCAGACTGGTGTCCCATTGTAAAGTCTTTTCCATATATTCAAAGTGATACAAGTGTCGTAGCAGTAATTCAAACATAGTGAATGTTATCATTCATTGAGAGCATTTTATAGCTGTGGAATACAGAGAGCCAAATTACACTTGAAATGGAGGAAGTATAATCTCCCCTCTTCTTTCAAGGTATTATACTTTGAGTAATTACGTTTTGCATTAAGTTCATTAAGTCTTGTTTTTGTGAGATGAGAGAGGGTTAGAGTAAAAAAGCATGTAATGGAGAAACTTGAATGTATAATAATGGCAATCCATATGTCAGAGGACAGACAGATGTTCGGATCCTCTAAATCCACACCATCTTTTTTTTCTTTTTTTTTTTTACATGACTATTAAGTAATAGAAACTAAAGTATAGATTCTACATCCAGTATGTATACCAATGAGCTGTTCTTGAGTGTGTTAGGTGTGAGGACCACAAACAGTTTTAACCTACAATATAAAAGTGTTGGCAATTTTAATTAGATTATGTGTACTGTTAGTTATACAGTATATTGTTTCATTCTGAAAGAAGCTTAGATACAATGAGAAGTGTGAAATCATTACCCCCGAAAAAAAGCCCTCAAAGTCTTCATTTTGTTTCCTGTTTTTTTAGTGGGCAAGCACATTTTTTATAATTTGTTACTCTTGTGAAAGATAATGAGAAATGGTCATATCACAGAAGTGTTTTTGCATGTGTTAAAAACTTCAAAGACAGTTCAGTCACAGATGGGCAATGTTTTATTACTGCATATTTGACAAGGACAGCACATTTCTGTTACATTTTCTAACAGCTAGTTATTCTAAATCAGCTGTTTAACTAAGATCACTGTTAACATATATAGTCTCATAGATTGTATCATAACAAAGTATGAACTTTTTCTGAGAAAAACTGGCCAGATGCAATACATTATAATGTAATGTGATTCTAAGATAGTTGAGGAAAAATGCAAAATAGCTACCCTATAGCAAAATATTTCCCTATTTAACTTGACTGGCGACTGGGACACAGTCACCTACAAAGATCTGAAAGTTCTGGTCTACATAAGTTGTCTTCCTAAGGAACTCCTTAAGCTTTTGGACAGGGATTTCAACTATCTCATTATTCTTATCATTGAGGCCATAATAAGCAAAAGATGGGAACTTATAGCGCTCATCATATGGTGCATTATGGTCATAGTCCTCACAACAATAAGCCGACCACAAGTAGGTGGGCACTGCAATGCGGTTGATGTTGTGGCGGCGGATCATTTTCCCTGAGGTGGTGATGCCTGTGATGACGTAGGCTGTTCCCCGACAGTAGTTGTTGAGCCGTTTGCGGATGATGTGTTCTTGTGTGTTCCATACTCCGTTGTTGAACTCGGGCACCACAGGCACAACATTGGTCAGGGTGTAGGTGGAGGCCTTGTCATCGAGCTCATCGTGATGCTCGTCTGGGTTGAGGGTACCGCGTTCGTAGAAGATGGCGTTTGTGTAATCATCCAGAACAGCTTGGGCGTCCTCGAAATTCAGGTGCATGTAACCACGTGGGAAGGGCTGCATCTCATCTGTATCAGAGGATGTGGATAGCTGTGTAGACAGAACAGACAGACCCGGGACAAATCAGAGGATGAAGGTAAAGAGATATGATCAATGTGATATCTGACATCTGTATGAACTAAAGCATTTGGACAACAAAACTAACATGATTTCAATACAGAAAAAGATTGCTGATGTTACAGCACATAAACTTTATGGTCTTACCTGAGGTTCATACATCCAAGGCACATCCACACATTTCATCCCATCCGTGCGTTTGAAGGTGTAGGCAGAGTAGACAGGTATGTGGTCCACGGTGTTGTACAGAGTCACATAGCGTGGCTTCCTGTTATAACGCTGACAAATGTAATGGAGGGAGGGGTGCTCCAGTCCAGACGGTGGTGTTGCCATGTAGAGGAATTCTCTGCACTCTGGAGACAACTCTTTCTCCACTCTCCCTCTGACTGATAATGTCATTATATTGAGTAGCAGTAAAACTATCTGTGCCCAAAATGCCATAGTAGGTATGGGTTCCATGCTGTCAGATCCTGGATGTGTGCCAGAAGGGTATTTCTGCAGAAGGAAAAATCACAAGCAACGCTATTCTTGATGTTAATTAAACTCTCCTCTTTAAAAGTATATCCCTGCGAGCTGCTACAATTGTCCTTATACCTGGCCATCTAACTCAAACAGTTGCTACAGGTTTCACACACAGCTCTCTGTGATCAGCAGTCATTATGCAAAGCAATGTACGTCTTGCCACCCAACTGATACAGTGCATTGCCATTGGCCAATAACAAAGGCATCAGTCCTATTGTTCTCTCATTGGTGGAGAAAAGGGCAGGATCCCACAGAGCCTTTGGTAAGGCAGTCATCACAGATTCAGCTCGCCTCTCCTCCCTGGTTACTGCTTTACTCTCCACAAAACCTCAACATGTTTGTGTGGACGTGGGTGCATGTATGTGTCTGATCACCTCAGATTGTTTGCTCGAGCTCCCATCTGAGTAAACATTTGACTTTCATGAAAACAGTCAAGAAAAACACCAGTAGCTTTAAAAGAGGAAACTGAATGAGCACTTCCAGTAAATGGAAACTGTGAGCAATGAGCACTTCCAGCAAATGGAAATTGTGTTGCAATTTACACATTTACATGACAGTAACACTAGCAGTATGACAATGTCAAAGATAGAGCTTTCATCCAGAAAAAGAACAAAGGTTGCTGCTGCCTTGGTATTCATATTCACATTAAAAACCTTATATGCACACCTTGAATATCTCCCTTTTTTGCCATGGGTTGTTTGGACAAACCAATTTCCCATCCTTCTTAGCTATCTGTTAAGTTTATATGGAAGTGATACATCTACATCTACATCTACATCCTGTCTTGTCAACATATAAAATAAAGATTCTGCTTTATTTTTCTTCAACAGGTAACAAGACAGAAACACTGGCAAGACCTCAAAGTCATCTGGAAGTGTCATCCATCTCTTCCACTGTCACACTCTGACTTTCTTGTATCTGAGAGTGAAAATACAGCAAGAAAACAAGATGGGTTCACCATGCAAGTAATGATGTCTTGTGTTTTGTGTGCCGAAAGCTTTTCTTGCTGTGCTTGACAGTTGCAGCCACAACTACAGCCAATTATCTATCTATTATCTGTTAGGACACTTTCATGTCTCTGAGCTGTTTAGTTGTTAAAGCTTAAGGAGTTTTTCAAGAGATATGTATTGTGTCCCAGTGTCACAGCTCTTCATGCTCCAGCTCTGTCACTCGTCTATGTCATTACATCCCTTTCAGCAAAAAGGAAAGAAGAGAGAGATAGAAGAGACAGGCCTGTCGAGTGACATTTTGGTCTCCAGGCTATTGTGTGCCAGGGGAGACAACACCAGTCATTGCCATTACACTTTCTGGCAGAGCGGCACACACACATACACTGGACCAAAACAGCCTGGTGTACACATACATACAGTCATGCACAAGCATAAAATCCCAAATATGCATACACGTACACACTCACTCTCACACACACACACACAAAGTGGCGGTTACGGCAGGCTCCCCACTCATTAAGCTCATCTGCATCTCTCTTCAAAGGAGATCGATGCAAATGGATAGGGTTTAGCCACTGGCAGCAATCAGGCCAAAAAAATATCCTAGCAGGAGAAACTTGGTTACAGTGAGGCAAAGTCAGTTTCATCGTGGGGAACAAATGTATTTTTTTGCCCCTGCACCGAGCACATAATACAATCCAAAACGAATGCTTTCATTTAATCACATGTCAAATCAAGTTATGTTTAATCACATTGTATACCAGCACAGGTGTTTTAGGAAATGGCCGAGCCTTTAACAAAAACAAAACTATATATTTGTGATCTCATGTTCAGTATTGAAAGGAGGAAGTAATGTTTAATGTTTTCAGATTGACTTGAAAACTGTGAATGTAACCATTAACCTTTGTGTTTTGTTGACACTGGCTTTATTTTCTCATTGGTTGGTATCCCACCAAACCCAGTGTTGTATATATATTACTAATAACAATATCTTTTTTTTGAGTGTCATTTATTTCATGCACTTAAATAGTATATACAATTATTTACATTGATGTGAATTATGCTTCAGAAGCAGCAGCATGACATTTTCCTCCAAATGCCACGGAAGAATGCACACATTCTCTCCTTCTTCTTCTTCTTCTTCTTTTTCTTCACAATGACGTTCTCAGCCTCCACCTCCTCCTGCAGAACTTTGAACTCTGGTGAAGCCAGACTATTTCCAACTCAGTAAAATCAGAAAGAAATTTAGTAAAATCCAAAGCCTGAAAATCTGTCTTCCACTGTTGTTTAAAAACTATTAAAATTGCATCAATTAAACTAAGCCTTTTAAAAATTTGCCTGTGAAAACATTACAATTCACAGCTATCTCCATATTTTTTAGGGCATTACAGAACCACCAGTGGTTTTACTTGTTTTACCTTTTACTGCAAGTATACTTTGAGTGTATCTTTTCTATTGTTCCATTTGCTCTTCATTCATTTTCTGGATCGTATGAAAATCATTTAGGAGACTTGAAACTTGCTTATTGTGTAATAGTGAACATCAAGTTCAGACAATAAGTAAAAATAAGAGCTTGGTCAAACATAAACTCCTTTTTAAAAAATACTTTCCAGGAATAATTTATTGAATATGAGTAAGTGGAGACTGACCAATGGGAGGATGACATGCAGCAAATGTCACTGGCCAGATTCAAACCAGAATGCCCTGTAAAAACTTAATTGGTGAGCATCCGTTCATAGTCAGTCTCTTGGATTCTCATTTACTGCTGTCACTCTAAATACTTAAGCATGGTTTCAACCAAATATTTCAAGGTTCAGCTCCTCATGTTGGTAACAATGTTTCCTATTAAGGCAATAAAGTGCATAATGATAACACTTAATAGTGTGAAAAATGGGACAAAAAAGAGTGGTTAAAAACAGTTGGTAGTCTAGTATGTCCAAAAAGTATAATAAAAGTGTATAGTAGTCAGAGTGCAAGAGTGTCTCCTGTAGATGGACCTCGTAGATCAAACAAAACATTGAACCATTGTTGACATAGCATTTGACTGTTAAATTACACTCAACAGAGTGATGCAAGCTATACCTGTCACTAAACTGTCCAAAGATTGTCACCGACTTTCCTGTTCTTCCTTTCCTTTTTAGACAACGCATTGGAAATTAGAGTCTCCCCCAACAATCAAAAGAATTGGAGAAAACTTATAATATGAATGCAGGGATATTTTTGAAAATAATTACAAAATAGCATGGTTTTTATTCATTTTTATTTATAAACAAAAAAATATCTACCATGAAAGAAAAATATCTCAACAGCATCCGGTAAAGATTTCTACTCAGGTGTTTGGCACTGATATAGTTAAAAGTCATATGAAGGGTCTATCAAGCATTGTCAATAACCAATGATCTATATGTAATGCTTGATAAAGTTGTTAAAATGTTTTTTTCAGTGAAAGTTAAAATTAATAGTTGTTAATGTTTTAAATTCAGCATTCATAATCAACTTACAAACAAGCACCCAACATTCTTAATATGTTTAAACCAGTAGGCTACTTAGACATTCAACCGTGGTGTGTGAATCAGAGTATAGTGACAGTAGTGTGGCCCAGGGAGGACTGTTTCTGATGTCATACTGTACAGTGCAAGAACTTCCCGTAAAATGCAGAAGATTGATGACCAAAGGGAACCACAGAATGTCAGAGGTACTCATGTTGTTAAAGCCTAAAAAAAAAAATTGTCACCCTCTTCTTGCCTGTTGCATCATTCACCAGCTTTAGTGCTTTAGAGACAGATAGTCTTTATGGCATTTTCTTAATGTTGGGCAAAGCCAGTTTGCCAATCAACTAGCATTAATTTGTTCAGCACTGTGCAGGTTTACAGAGCACAAATGAGGTAGAGTTTTTCAGGGGCTATAAACATTGTTTAAGTTTGATTTGAACAGCTGAACCATAAAATCCAGATAACCAGGGCCCATTTGACTAACATAGAGACTTTCCTCTCATTTGAATATACATGAATGTGTGAATTAGTATAACACAAACTAAGCCAAAAATACACGAAATACACAAAACAAATGATGTGACCAATTATCAATCGGTTAATTCTGCCTTGGATTGATATACTGGATTAAAGGGGCAAAAACCCTGATGATGTCATCAGTTATAAACTGCACATTTTTATCAGCAAGCCTATGTAACAAAGTGGGGTTAAAAGACCTAACTGTTTAACAGGCAAGGAAGCTCAAATGAACGATGCTATTGAATTGCATAATGGGAAATGTTGGAAGTCTTTTTATAGCTTAGTATTTACTGTATACAAGTCAGGATATCTCAGGCTCTGATGTTTTGATTTTGACAGTTCTTCTCTTAATATCTTTATTATGAGTCTCCATAACTTTGTGGAAATTGATGCTTAATCACAAGGTATCACTTTAGTATGCCATAACATCTTATTTCATTTGGAGGTGCAAGTTAATATCTTCTGCTGTGGCCCATTCTCCCTAACACAGGGGGCGACCATAAAATCGGAATGTTAACCTGCCCCATAGGTCAAGAAATGGCCCTATACCTTCTTAAAATGATGCCAATTCAATTTATTAAAGATATGTGAAGTCAGGACTAATTAACACTTTCACTATTAAAGTTTATTGGGTGTTAGTCCAGTTTATAGGTACATTTCAGTATTAGGTTAGGCTTCATCGTGTCTGTGAATCCACTTCAAGATCTCCCCTCATACTGAAACACTAATCAGGTCTCTCTTCTTTTTGAAGAGGTTTTCTGACACACAGCCCTTGTAAAAAATAGTCACATCATTGTCTATGTCTGTTTGGCTCTTTAGGAAAACCTCCAGAGTCTTCAGAGGGACTTCCACCACACTGTGTCCAGTCTGTTCATTCAGTGCATAGCCCCCATAACTGGGAAACATGAACCTCACCTCGTACGGTGAATTACGATCAAACTGTGGGCAGCAGTACGCCAGCCACAAATGTTTTGGAATAGCCAAGCGGTCTCTTTTATCTTTCTGGATGGTTGCCCCAGAGATGGTCACCCCTGTCACCATAAAAGATTTGCCAAAGCAGAAGTTGTTGAGGCGACGGCGAACAATGTCCAAGTATGGATTCCAGGAAAGGTCCATGACGTCTGTGATTAATGGGACCACGTTGGTCAGGGTGTAGGTGGAGGATTTGTCATCTGGCTCTGCTTGGTGCAGGTCTGGATTAAGTGGACCACGTTTATATTGCACAGCATCTGTATAGTCCTCCAACACAGCCTGGCTGTCCTCAATCAGAGGGGGTGTGTCATCTGTAAGGGGAAGTGTCCTCATGTTACCACTCTCATCTTCAGAAACCAACTGTAGGGAAAAGAAGAAAAAGAAAGGTTTTTTTTTTCTTTTTTAAGTGACTAGAGCCTGAAGGTCATACTGAACACTTAAACCAATACAGGAAGGTCTTAAGTTGTCGTATCCCTAATGAAATCTGGATTAAACAAGTGCCACTTCTTTCTCTAAAAGTTATGATCTTGATAGAAAAAGTCTCCAAAATAACCTCAAGCACTTAACCCAAGCTTTAAAATATCCCTTAATAAACAAATGATCCATGCCTCTGTTTTTCTGTATGTGTAAACTGTGGGGTCTTTAATAACCAGCTGTTATTACTTCAAAAGTCAGTAGAGCAAAATTGAAACACAAATTGTATGACAGTTCATCTTCATCTGACATAGCATAACTGCATTACTGCCCACACAACCAATCAGCTTCTCTCAGTCCTAACAGTAAACAGTGCTGCTGTCTATACCTGAGGCTCATACATCCAGGGTGTGTCCATCCTCCTCTTCCCATCAGACTTCTTAAAGATGTAGGCTGAGTAGAGGGGGAGGTGGCGACTGCTGTCATACAACGTGGAGTAGCGCAGTTTGTCTGCATACCTCTGGCAGATCTTCTTCAAGCTTGTTCCTCTGATCCCGACAGGTGGTGTCTGCATGTAGAAAAAGTGTCTGCAGTCTTTGAAGCTGTTTGAAACGCTGGCACTCACCAGGAATGATACCATGAGGAGGGAGAAAGACAGGAAGCAGGTGCAAAACGAGTGCATAGTCATACAACTGGAGTAGATGGTGGGGGAAAAAAGGAATCCTGATTATTTCCTCATCAGGAAGTTTGAAATGTCCTGTAGCAATATGAATGAATTCCATGTGGTGTATAGTATGTCATCTTGTATTGGAGTTTCCCTGCATAATGGCTGTGGGACAGAGAGCCAGTATGCAAAGAAGCAGTGGCTCAGAGTGGATCTATTGGCTGGATAGTTGACTTATCTGCTCCTGCAATGTCTGTGCAGTCATGCATCTCTGCACAGCCAGGCTGTGTTCAAGTTCTTAAATGCTTCTAAATGATTCCACTCTGTTCACTGCATTTACCTCATTTAAGACAATAAACTAACATACTTGGGGGAACTCCTCTCTGCATCCCTACATGCACTCGACATGAATTGCTTTCTATTGTTTTTATCTTTGCCTGTGGGACCCTGTTGTATGTGTTAGTATAAATTTTAAATATAATCTTTGCAGGTAGTGCCATTGATGGGTAGAGGGTTTTTATTATTGCTAACCTCTAGTCTTAAGGAATGCATGAAACTATCAAAATGAGAAGTTATCTTGAATCAGAGAGAAACAACTTCTGCAAAACTAAATAAGTCTGTGGTCTCTGTAAGTCAGCAAAGATGTACATGCATGTACAAGTGTTGCATGACATGCCTGAGCTGATCACACCTTTTGCAAGGACACTCGTGTACAGTAGAGTGGACATCTAACCACTTAGTTCCTCTACCAAAAACGCCCATAGATTGATAGATCTGTCCAGATACAGGGATGGTTCCTCTTTAAGTAATGTAGTGGTGTTTGCTTCATAGACAAATTTAAAACAAAGGAGTTACAACTCACTTGTAAAAGGTGCATATGGTCCATGCGAAATAAACACATTCATCAGATTCATTTTTTTTATATTGAAGCTTTTCTTTTGTTTGAGCACTGAAATGACAAACATGACAGTAATTACAGCTGTAATTACTTACTGCATGTTTTAAAGGCAACAAAATCCACATTGAAAAGACGTGTATTTAGTTTACATTTATAAACAGAAGTACTCTAGATTACCAAGTAATCTATATTGAGGAATCTATTACAAACTTGCCAACCGCACATGTTGACGCACATCAGAGCGGCTATATATATTCAGCCAGGAAACATTTTCAACATCATATCAGCCTATCTTATCATCTTGCTATACATGCTGTACAGTACAGGCTGATATGTTAGGTAAGTCAATATAACACTGGATGGATATTTGGCAGATAAAATGCTTTTTGTATTGGGAATAATTTTGTGATCTCTATCTGGTCACTCTTTTGGGTTAGAATACAGCTCTTTATATTTTATTGTTCTAAAAAGAAGCATTAGTATGCTTACTTGGAAGACTGTTTTATTATACTTTATTTGGCTCTATAGTAAAACTGATTTTTGTTTTCTTTTGGGGAACAGCTAAAACAGAACAATTTAGATATCAGATCAATGTTTGTGATGCTTATAAAGATTAGTCCAGACAAGGCCACAATTTAACAGGCAGTTAAAGTGAGTTTTCAGTGATTAGTGGTGATGACACAGCAGTTATTTTCAATGACATAATATAGGATATCATAGACTCAGCTGTTCTATGACTTAGAACAAGACATTTTCTGATACAAAGTCATATACATAGTCTTACGAGAGACAGGAATACCCAAAAATCATGGCTTTGAAATGGCTGCAATTTTAGAACAGTTACTTTAAAAGTGCATGAAATTTTTGAAGCATATGTATCTACTGTCTACAGAACATTGTGCTGTTTTCAGCTTATAGAGTCTCATCACTGAGCTGAAAATTAACTTATGTAGTGGAATGTTTGTTTGGTGGTATGCAAACTCTTGCCTAGTTTGTTTTCTTAGCAATCACACATTTTTAGTGATGGTGTTTTATATTTTAATTCCAATATACAATTATAACTTACCTAATTGAAAGTAATCTAACATTCAGCACTCATTTACCTCTGTTCACAGCATTCCAGACATTGCTCATTGCAGTGTGGCTGCTGCCCGCTGTGTGCCACTCAGCGCAGCTCTCCTGCACGATAGGCCAAGCAGAAATGTGCAAAGCTGCGGGGACGGCCCCTGGGACAACTCTAGCTGGACTGGGATTTGACGTTGTCACCATGAAGCGTACACAGTCCTACGTGATCGATGTGAGCACCTGGCAACAGAACAACTCCTGCACCCTTTGCAAAAACCCCCTCATGAAGGGGAAGCTACAGAGGCTGCCTGCGGCTGTGGAGAAGTGGGAACCCCTGAAACTAAACATGATGTTATCCTCCACTGTGTATGAGTCCCCTGAAGCTTTTATCATGAAGAGGAACACAGATGTGAAGCCTGGCTGGACAGTAGGCCTGAACTTGAACACCACTTCACTCCTAGTTGGGGGTATGCAGTCTACTGCTGCCAGGATCATCATGGCTCAGTCCAAACTGGACAAGTTCAGCTTCATTACCCAAGAAGTGAAATGCTCCTCCTACCGGTGAGAAATCACACATACTTACAGTAGACCTATTTGATTAGATTTGTGTTCCTTATGAGGACTTCCTTACAGTGCCTCTTTATGCCTAACAATTAGTACAATGAGTTAGCTGTAATCTTCAATTTGCACATTTTTCAGAGCAACAGCTGATTCATGGCAAAAAAAAGAAAAGTGTAATAGCTTGAGAACTAATTTGTGGACAGTTCAGCAATTTCAAATTTCAGAAGTGACTTTAAAGTTCAATTGTAGCACAATTTTGATTCCATATGAGACTCTTAAGATGCTAAAATGATACAAATTAAAATCATAATATATATTTCTTCTGTCTGTAATATGTGCATTGTTTCCTCTAAAGTCTGTTTTCTTTCTGCTTCAGTTACAGCCTGAAACAAAACCCACCCGTCCATCCCATGTTTGTTCAGTCTATTATGAAGCTACCACAGCAGTACAACAACCAGACCAAGCCAGATTACATTAAATTCCTGGCCACCTTTGGCACACATTACACGCACAAAGTCGATCTGGGTGGCAGAGTGAAAAGCGTCACTTCTGTGCAAACATGCAAGGCGGCGTTGGATGGCTACACTGAGATGGAGGTGAGAAACTGCCTGAATGCTGAGGCAGCTGCAAGAGCAAGTGTCAAGAGCACTGAAATAAAAGCTCAGGCAGAGTATTGCAAGAATGCCTTGAAAAGACATAATAACAAGGGTAGTTTTAGCAGTACATTCAAGCAGAGGTTCACCCAGGTGGTGGGGGGCTCTATAGGTAATACAACTGACCTCCTCTTCTCCACCGAGGTCAAACCTGCCACCTTTCGTAAATGGAAGAACACCCTGAAAATCAATCCAGAAATGATCAGTTATAGCCTGTACCCACTCTACCAGCTAGTTAAAGATCCTGTGAAGAAAAAGGGAGTGAAGAAGGCCACTGAAGACTATATTCTGGAACACGCTCTAATCAAACACTGCTCCAACAAGTGCACTCAGGGTTCCACTCCCAGCTCCCATGATCCATGTGCGTGCGTGTGTCGACCCACCAAACACATCACCGACAACTGCTGCCCTCAGCAGCTAGGCGTGGCCCACCTCACTGTAACTGTCAAACATGCCACTGGCCTGTGGGGTGACATGTTCACCCAAACTGATGGCTTTGTGAGGGTCCTGATGGGCAACCAGACTTTCCAGACAAAGGTCATCAACAACAACAATAACCCAAAGTGGAACGAGGATTTCTACCTGGGCACGGTTGAACTGCCCCTGAAGACGAAGCTGAAGTTTGAGGTGTGGGATGAAGATAATCACTGGTATGACCAAGCCAATGATCTCTTGGGGTCTTGCACCAAATCAGTCGAGGCCGGGTCCTTCACGTTCGTCTGTCCCATGAATCACGGCAACTTGTACTTCTCCTACAAGGCGGAGTGTGCCCCCGGGCTAGAAGGTGACAATTGTTCAGAGTATAGCCCGTTCAGGATGAAAGCTGATATCCTTGACCTGTACTCACCCCGCACTAGCCTGAATGTCAACCAGGACCTGCTGGTTCATCTGAGAGGGGACCAAACAGTGGTGAGGGGAAACAATGATGTCGATGTTCAAGCTTATCTGCCTCTTCCCAGTGATCTGTGACTGGAGTCCACCAGTGGATGAAAGTCAGTCTTTTTAGATTCAACATACATAGAATACAAGTCTGTCTGATACAAAATTGGTCTGCAACCAGACACAAAAAATGTATTCAAAAAGCTTAAATAACTTGCAGCTAGGATGAAAATATGTAATATTACATTTATGTTAATTCTACAATAGTTTTGTCAGATTTCTTTACAATCTGACTCACTATGGGGACAGTAAGTGCAGTCTGTCTTGGTTTGACAGACTTTCAAGCTACAAAACTCTTCAAGTTCTGTTCTCCACTGTTGCAAGCTGTCTTCCTTCCTGTATAATTGTATGTAACATACATAACAAATATGAGTCAGTCAATGGCTTCATGTTGTTGATATTTTGGTTGCTTATGTTCGTCTATATTTTCTTTGTTTCATTAAAATTACTAAATAATATAGTTTGCTCATACATTTAGAAGCAATTTCAACCTTTTTGTGGAATATAAATGCTTTGATGATGCTTTATAATGCAATAAAATTGGTTTAAGCACATAAACATAATTGGTAGTTGAGTTTTTTTTTAAATCAAGTACACACATTGTGAGAGTTTGTTGCCCTCTGGTGGTAATAATTACTACAAACTACAACTATGTAGCCATTGATGAATACATATACTATATTAATGATTATCAATATATTATTACAGGTAATAATACTGGTATTAATAGTCACATCGGTGCTGCTGTCTGTTAGATCTGTATTCATAACATGCAATTAATTTATAACGCAATATTTGTGTGTCTGTATTATACACTATATAGCTATTCTGTAACAAATGCTACGATTGCAAATGTTTTATCCACACCATTTACCATTTGATTACACTGATTTTAAATGTCAGTCTAAAAATCATGCAACAGTTGAATTTGTTTGCACTGCCCCTCCTATATGTCTATCATATCTGTTGTTCTTAAGTTTGGCTCTAAATGTTCGCTGTGTAGTATTTGCCGATCACACCCCATACACAGTTTCAAACATATTTATGTACTTATTAAACATACAACAACAAAAAAACAAAACAACCCAACTGGTATTATGAGATTATTAATTCCCATGTATTCATAGAGTAATTGAATTGATGTGTAACCAAAAGTTTTCTCAGCCTCACAGTTTGGATATTGAAAGTGTGCCAGACTGAAGATGATGCACTCCTGCAACAATAACAGCTGTTTTTCAATGTTTGCACATTTCCTCTGTATTTTCATTCCGTTACATCCTTTATCAGAATCGTCGGTACTGGTTAAGTATGTTTACACATACAAGGAATTTGACTCCAGTTTACTGGGTCTCAACACAACCATTTTCAGAAATATACAGTAAGGAATGACTATATACAGGTGAAAACATTTCAGTGAATTGTAAACAGGATACAAATAGTGCAAAGGAATGAAGAGTCCAAGGAGCGCTGAGATAATACTAAAAAATATGTTACTTTATATGCATTGAGTAGGTGGGTATGTAAATAGCCTGTTCAGATATACAGTAGTGAGAAAAATGCATTGCACATTTTGTATTTTAGACTAAATTATATATAATTTTTAGGTACAGTGGGTAATAGTGTTCCAGGATTATTGCACAGTGCCACAGTGAATTAACTATTTCTAAGTCTAACATTGAGATGAAGAAACTGTTCCAATTTTGTAGGTTTCTTCCTTGTTGCTCTTCCTGAGGTTTCTTCCCCATTAAAGTTTTGTTTAAGGAGTTTTCCTTATTTCAATATGTGGTCTAAGGACAGAGGGTAATTGCTGTTCAGACTGTAAAGCCCCTTGAGGCAAATATGGGATATTGGGCTGTACAAATAAAATTGACTTAACATGCACTTCATTCAAAGGGACATATATATTCTTCTTTTCAATGCTAACTTAGTCTTCATTGATGTTTATGTAAATAAAGGCCCCACTGCAAAACAACTGACCCCAGTGCATCAAGCCCAAAATCATTGCATTCAAATGGTACCACTGTTAACCAACAGCGACCTCTACTGGCTGAACCCTACTACTGCCTAACGGAATCGTCCTCCACTCAACATGCTTTTTCCAGTCATTCACTTCACTTTCAAGGGTATTGAGGACTCATTGCTCCAAATTCCCACCATATACATTTCGAGCATTTTGTCGCAGACTGAAAAGTTCATGAAACAACTTTGAAGGCAGGTTATGTATTATTCTGTGACGGCTCTTTTTCTGTTTTCGATGTACGCCTTTGTTAATACAACTTCATGTTGAAATCTACACTTTAGACTACTGGTTAATTGAGCCCATTCAGCTACGACGCTTCTTCTTTATTTTCTTATGAAATGCAAAAGTGTGGTCCACCACGGCAATGTCCAGGCGGGTAAATAGGGGTGTGTTTGCTCTGCTACAACATTGGTTAGCCGCTTGTCAATGTTCAGTCACGTGGTGTCACACGGACGGCCATGTTTCCGAAACACAAACAACAAGAAGAGCAGCGAGCAGCAGCCAGCAGACACATAGTGATACGCAGCAGCGACCGTAGGAGGAGAGGGGCAAAAAAAAAAATACATAAAACACAGAGCACGACTTTCTGAAAGTACGATTCTGTCGAGTGAATACGTTTACAGTGTTTAAAGAGACCAATGCATACAATATATTGGCTGTAGACACGCCGGTCTGGTAGCTACAAACAGTAAAAGGTAAGCCGTGGTTTCCTCTTTGCAGCTTGTCTTTTAGCTAACGGTAGCTAACAAGCTAACATCTTGCAGCTCGGATGAGTTGGGATTTAATAGTGGCGAGGTTTTAAAAAAACATTGCTTCGGAGTCGTTTTCCAATTAAAAGCCTTTTGTTGTTACTGGCGTTATTTTAGTTTGGTTGTTTTCATTGTAGCAGCCCGAGGTGAACACGGACAGCAGAGTGGAGGTGGTCGTCCCCGCACACTGGCGGAGCAGGCCGGGGAGTCTCTCTCCGCCCCCTCCGCCATCATATCTGGTGTCATTTGAACCTACAAGCCAAGGCCTTAACGATCAACGCATACCTTGTGCTAGGTTAGGTAGCAGGCTAGCTAACACATCTCTGTTATGCAACAGAAATATGATATTGTGGGTCAAAAAAGTAGTGTAATCATCGATGTATCTTTCTTATCCCATCAATCGAGCTGCTGTAGTTAGTTTTGAAAGACGAACAACGTACCACGCAGATGAATCTAGCAACCATTAACTGGTGCTAATGTCAACTTGAGCTATTTTGTGCACGTTAGCCATCTTTCCTAACAAACAATTGAGTGTTTTTACCATTTTAAAGTTGCAAAATCGGTAGTTTTAATGATAGCAATTAGCATTGTTTTACATTGTGCATAGCCGCCGCTTGAATGAGTATCCCGCCACGTTTTTGAAGAGCAAAACATTTGCAAATATTCAAATGCACTAGAAAATACATATTCTGTTAACAACATTATTCCTGAATGACCTTGCTTCAGTTTCCTCGGTGCAAACTTGGCGCTACACAGTAAAAGATGTCGTTTATTTGCCGGTTGTGGCCTGGAGTCTGTAGTATAGTAATGTATTAATGCCCCGCGATCTTTACAGATGTGAAGGGTTAAGTTACATTTTGTACATTGTTACGGTGCTCTGAATTTCTGCTCTTCGGTTATTGGATTTCTGCTAGTTCTTTACTAATTATTTTCACTCTCATTGATATGATTTTCAACCAGGAGTGCTATAAATGAATGACATTATTTTCTTATTTCAAATCAAACATGTTTAAACCAGAGCCTAACTGATGCTGAACTTTAGGGCCAATACTGACTTTAAGGTGACAAAAGTACCTGATATTAGAATATACACAAACACACTTTTTTTTGGCAATGGTCCTTCAAATCAAACACTTGTGACAAACGCGTGTGTGATATTTTACAGTTTAATGATAAACTTTATTGTATTAAATGGCATGGCACTAAAACATTAAACGTTACAGTGAATGTTATAATTATACATAAAAAACAAGTTGTAACCAAAACAGCCATGTATTAGGCTTAGATTAAGAAAAATAATCAAATGCATTACATTAAATTATGCCATTATAACTCTATAAAGTAAACTATACTGATCTACTTGTGATAGGCCAGTATTGACGGACTGATACATTGGTCGAGCTCTAGTTTAAACCCAATGCTCATTAAATTACACTACTATCAGATAATACTTAGATATTTATGAGGCGTTCCTGACAGTTGACTAAAATGAGCTCATCAACAGTTGTGGCAACCAGAGCTTTGATGAAAATGGTATAAAAGTCTTATTCAACCCTGATGTTGTTATCCCAATTTTTCCACCATGATGGTTTTGTGTTGTTACTTAAGTTAGTATAAAAGGTGACATAACTACAATACACACACGCCATATACCCCCCCCCCCATCCTCCCCCTCCAAAAAAGAAAAAAAAAGTAATATTTCAACAAAATAGTATATTGTTGTAAACATGCATATATTGCAATATTATTTAATGTCGTTTGAGCTACTTGGAAAGTACTGTTAAAATACTTTGCTGCCATCATGTCATTCCGGATTTTCTATCATTATTACACAGTATTAATAATTATAAATTGCACTGAGACATAATGAGTTGCAGAAGTTTTAACACTAGCAGTAAACAGCACAGGATCCACTAGTGTTGCTATTAAAAGATTTTAAAAAGCCAAGACTGCCATCTACAGTCAGGACACGTTTCCAAAATCAAATTGTTGTTTACATTTGATTTTAAAATGATTTAATGCATATAAATGGTGAGCCTGCCATATGCTGATATAACATAATGCCAGTGGGCACCCAACTTGTATTAAAAGCTCACTTTTCCACTTCTTACAATAAAACCCCCCATTTAAGTAAACATGGATTTGTGAGCAATGCTAAAAAAGTATCATGTGTAGTATTACAGTTCATATTTTGTGTTCAAATTCAAGTGTTGATTTGCCTCACAAGATACCTCTAACTAGTGTGAGTGGTTGTGTGGTGTAGGGATGGCTGATTAAGGCATAAAATGTTTTTAAGCATTTTGACATTGATGATGTTTGACACTATTTGTAAGCATGCACAATTGTGTTACATGTGGGGGTCGTTGAGAATTAAATACTTTTTCCAGTCAGTCCTTTTGCACACTCAGTTAAACCGACACGTGAGTTGAATTCTTTTATAGAAATTGGCTTCAATGTGGTCATGAAATGGGTTGTTTTTCACAAGCTTAAATCGTTAGGCATTGCATTTCCATAAAAATTCCCCAAATCTACAGAGTCAGGAAAATTAATGACATTAAAAATGATATTTATCCAGCATAGAAGTGTTACAGGGCTTTTACCAAGCGGCTGCAGGGAGTGGACAGTGACTTAAATGGTTGGAACATTATGTAATCTTTTTAAAAAATAGACGAATGAGAACAAAATTATAAAGTTATTAATTTCTCTGTTTTCAAAAACCGAAATGGCATGTATCAATAACTGAACCAAACAGGCTAGGTCTGAAAGCATAAGCACAAACCAAAGTTTACAATCATGAGAGAAACGTAATCAAACCTCTGGTCAATCCAAAACAGTGTTCCTAGATTACACTGGGAGACACATCCTGCATCCACTGATGAGGAGCTTTGGTGATCCAAGAAATGAAATGGAGAAAAAAAGTTTGTGTGACTTTGTGTTTTTAAACATCCGAGCAGCATCAGATGGATGATGCCAGATGACGATGGGCATTTGCTTTCATAGACTTTTTTTTCTATTTACATCTTAGTGCTGTGATTCACCAAACAATCTAACAGCCTCAAATTGATGTTGTGCAGTCCAACACAAATAGTGTCCAAGTTTTTATTAGCATGCCATGTTGTGTTACATCCCATAAACATACACAATAGTTGTTAAGCTAAAGTCGCCTTTAGTTACCTTCTGAAACTGAAACAGGTTTCTGAGCTTTTCTGTCTATATTTCCAAATGAATTGGACAGTAAAATGTTTTGCAAAGTTAAAGCAATAATAATTTCATTAGTGTTAAACAACTCCTTTAACAGTGTACCAGTGGCTAAGACTCATAGTAGAGATGGGTGATATAGATAAAATCTATCAGTGTATATGTGATTTTATACCAGGCAAGATGCTGTTTATAGATAAAATAACCAGATTTGAAGGTCTGTTTTTGGCTAATCCTTTGAATTCCATCACATTGATCACACTGACAGTTTATTTTCTATAAAAGAGTACGGCTCATTGTCAGCATTGCAGACAATGGCCTGATAATAACACTGCCAGAGGTATTTAAAGAGAAAGATGCCTCCATATAACTGGTAGACAAAACATCTGGCTGTCACCCAATCTGAACTCGTCGGATATTTTACCAACCCATAGAGCAAATGTAATTGGCCACAGCTGATAAGATCTGCCAGTGATGAGTTATTTAAGCCTCTGAAATTGACAGTCCCCTGATACCCTTTTAAACCACATTTAATGCTGAGAAACAGTAATCCTAAGAACAAAACCCCCTCCAAGTTTTCATGTAAAGAGAAACTCACTTGTTAACTTGGTGGTTTAAACTATCTTCTGTTGAATTGTAAAATACATTTTTCTTTAAAGAAAAGGAATGCAGTTGAATCACATCTTGAACTCAAGTGGATGTCTTGCTGGATATTGTGCGTTACAGAGTGGTACTGCTTGAATGGGAAAGCTAACACAATCTTCATGATGGTAAAAGGGAGCAAAATAAGGTCCAGGTTTAAAATAACCCCAATTATCCAGCCAAGACATTGGTATAACGTGGTGGATAATGGTAGCTGGCAGGCCAAGCAGGTTTCTGTCTGCCAGCCTCTCATTTGTGTATCTGTCAGTACTAACTGTACTTGAAGCGATGTTTTATGTGTGGTAAATATGACGGGAAAACAGTTACAAATGTACGGGTGCGGAGTTCATATCATATGGACGCTGTGTGCATGTACGAGCATTAACCCGAAGAAACCTGGTTGCCTGGATATCGGTTCAGTTGCCATGACATCTTGAGGAACTATTCCTGACCAGCTGCAATGCTTTAAGAAAGACCTGGTTCACAGCATCACTGAAATAGAGTCTTATAATTTCTGGATGGAAAATGTTCAGTGAGAAGCAGAAACGTTGGGCCGTGATTGAGCACTAGACTAGAAATAGCTCGCCATCACATTTATCCAGCGAAGGAATACCACAGTGTTGTTCTCTCAGCTCAGTGCGCTATACAGATTGATCAAATTGGGCCGGTGCCTTTCAGTGAGTCTGAGGCACGCCGCCTTGAAAATAGCGTGTCAATCCAGCGCAAAGGAAAATCGAATTAAACTTCCTTTCCTATCACAATACAGGCAGACTGCCAAGTTGTGAAAATGCATCTCACAGACAGTTGATTTATTAAGTGTATGTTTTTGGTTGTGTTTGATTTCTCTAATCCCCTCTCTCAAACTGTTTGTTTTTTTCAGTGGTGCAAAGGGAGGAGGACAGGAAATAAAGGAGTTACCTGGAGGGTCTCCGTCAATCCACATTTCAGTTGGAGCGCGAGGAAAAGGCACAGGGAGGGAGAGAGAGACAAAGAAAAAGGAGAAGAGGAGTGCGAGTCGCGTCTGCTCTTGGCAGCTGTTCCAGCAGCCTGTTTCATTGTTTCGGCTGTTATTTCGTTCCTGCGTTACCTTTTTTTGATGAATCAGTTCATATTTTTAACTTTAATGTGAGATATAACTGCTGTATATATATAAATATATATATAAAAAAAAAACACAAACAAAAAAAAAAAGAGAGAGAAAACATTATTACTAGCAAGAGTGTTTTATTTTGTTCCATCGTTAATTTCCAAGGTTCTTTTCGTTTCTTTTTTATGTTTAACAACCTTTTTCGGCTGTGAGTAGCAGGAGCTTCCATTCTCCAAACTATTGTCAAAACCCCCTTCCTTACCTAGTTAGGACCTGATAACCTGGTATTCCTCAAGCACCTGAAACTGGCAGCTATTCTCTTTGTGTCTGTGTGTTTGGGGAGCTCTGTGACCACAGCTTAAGCACCACTCAGCCTTCTAGTCACCTAAGCCTAACTAAATCCAGCCAGCTCTAGCCTGGTCCAGCCCAGTCCAGCCTGCTCCGATCATCTGGACAGGGTAAGGAAGTGGAGTCTTGGGCGGATGGCACAATTTAATTCTTCTCCTTTTTGGAATGCATTTATTATTCTTCACATTTCATAACAGAAAATCGTTTGTTTTTTCCCTCCTCAGATACTCAGTTCTGTGTGGACGTGAGGAATATGACTGCTGAGACTCTTAACTTCGGCCCAGAATGGTAACTGATCAGATTTTGTTCTTTTCTTTTGTTTTTTGTAGTGAAGAAAAAGAAAAAATGCATGTGATTGGTTTAATTTTGTCAACATTTGAAAACTAACCGAGTTACATGTATTTAGTAACTTCTTGATAATACATGGCCTTCTTGATTGTGCTTATTAAGTTTCAAAGCATTGTACTACATGTCTTGTGTGTAAATTGGATATCACCACCTGCTAGTGAGAGTAAATGACAGGCCAGGGCGTCAGACTGGGATTCATTTTTCAGACAACGAATATTCACAGCAAATATCATGTAAATCTGTCCTTATAATATAAAATAAGTTACTCTTTTACATATACTGTTTAATTTCCCCGGTCAAATCAACAGCTGGAAATCAGGACTGTCAGTAAGACATTTAATGAAACAATGGCCTACATTTACAGAGATAATGGTTAGTTACTAATTGATTTGTCATAGAATATAACTGATAAATTGGTTGAGTCATTTTTCAATTAAAATGCCAAATAGCTTGTCAAATAGACAAAGCAATTTAGATTCGCTTTCAATTTTTTTTCACTTTTTCTGACATTTTTACAAACACAGCCATTAACTAGGACTATAATTGGCAGTTCAATTGATAATGAAAGTAATAGTTAGTCCAAGCCCTGGCACAAGAGACCAACCAGCATCTCTGTCCTTAGCTGTGCCATCAGGAGGGATGAAATGCATACCAGTAAATATAACTAACCACATAGAAATAACAGTAATAACATTTAATGACTTGGCTTATGCATTTTTCTGCGTTCAGTTGAAGCTTTTAAAGACTAATTTCTCTTATAATTACTAATGGTGGTGAAAGCGTTTAGTTTTTTTTCTTTACCTGAAGTCAAAATGTAGGTACTCTGACAGCAGTTTCCTGTCCATCTCTGTCTCCTTCTCTGCTGCTCCTCCTCCTGCTGCTCCTCCTCCTCCTCCTCAGCAGCGAATGTTTGTGTAGCGATTAATGGGAGGGGTAGCCTCCAGTTTGGTAGCATGCCATCTCTAACGGCCTGTGACTGCTGTATGCATTCTTGGTGCAGCGCCAGCCTCCCAGAATATTTCTCTCTTTACACATCTGCAGCTGCTTTCCTCTCAGTGGCCCTTGTAGCCCCACATTTATCCCTGTACCCCCCCCCCCCCCCCCCCCCATTTTTTTTAACACAGCTATAGAGTGGTCCGGTTCGTGCGCTGACCACATACAGCTGTCTGGCCGGAGTGTTTACAAGTCTTTTTAATGCCTGTTAGCGTTCCAAAATTATTTCAACCATTTGAGATTTAGCTGGCAGCGGAGCCGGCAAGTATGTTAGTCATCGTGGTAGAATTCAAAGGAAAAACCATCTGCCAAGAATTTCAATTTCTGTAACATCGTTGAGGGCAGCCTTTGCTATAAGGCTACAACACTCCTGAATGATCATTAACTTAAGTGTATGGAAGATCATCTGCTTCTCAGTCTGAGCTGCAGCCCAAGCGGGAGATCAGTAGATCCCATGCTTGCAGTATTTGCGGTGGAAGCTAAATTTAGTTAAGATAACTACAAGTAAAGCAGATACTAATATGCAAAAATATTTCCTAGTACCCCACCCACTGGCTTGTTTCCTCAGCTCTCCTCTTATTATGCATAATAGTCCCTGCTCCACTTATTTTTACCGTTTTTGATTCGCCGCTCGCTACCAGCTAGTCTTTCATGATGCTTTCTTTCCCTCATCAGTATTGCCTCCACCTCTTCCAACCCGCACCCACCTACACATCTCACAGAGGTGCATATGGTTTTGATGTGGGGCTGTAAGTCAATGACACACTTTGTAGAGGCATGTGAATGGAGCCCATTGTTAAACAGCAGGCCTTGGAAGCCGGCCTGCTAGTAATAGCTTTTTAAAATGAAATCTTGAGATTGGAAAGCTAATATATCATCCGCGTCGAGCCAAGTGTATTCCGGGGGACCTGCGTAGGTGGATGGTTGATTTGTTACAGAACATTTAGTAAATTCTTTTTTCTTTTTTCTTCTTCTTCTTCTTCTTTCCCTGGTGCAAGATGGATGCTATTATTTTCTCCAATTCACATTAAAAAGGAATTCTATTGCAGTTTCACAATAACCCTCTTTTTTTTGTACTCAGTGCCAGCAGGGGATTTCACACCAAAAGCTATTGAAAGTGATTTTTCTGCATTAAACTTTAGCTCAAGTCAGTAACCAGGAAAAATACTGCAAACCTGTAGCTTTAAAAGTTCAGTCTGTAATTTGAGAACAGCACCTTCCTGTTGAAACACTGACCTGACTAATAGCTTTGATTACCTGTTAAGATGATTCCTCTTGTCTTTTCATACTATTGAATACTTTCTACACTTTTGCACCTTCCAAAAAAACCAAACATTTGGAGCAAAGTCATACCTTTCATAACTCAAAACTAAGACATCTGTTTGATAAAGGAAATGCTCACATTGAAAATACATGTTACTAATGTCCAATGATCTGTCCTCACCCAGGCTCCGTGCACTGTCCAGTGGGGGGAGTGTGACATCCCCCCCTCCTTCCCCCGCCATGCCAAAGTACAAGCTGGCCGAGTATCGCTACGGCCGAGAGGAGATGTTAGCACTTTATATCAAAGACAACAAGGTTAGTGGATAGAACTCTCACAGTACCATACAACATGATGATTTTGCTGAATTTCAACAATGTTGAGGAAGTCATCAGTGCTAAAAGTGACAAAACATGTTCTAAACACCAGCGTACAGTCATGCATAGTGCTGTTGTTGTTGTTGTTGTTTAGGTCCCAGAAGACATGCAGGATAAGGAGTTTGCTGCTATTCTGCAAGATGAGCCCATGCAGCCACTGGCACTGGTGCCTCTCACTGAGGAGGAGCAGGTGAGCCACACACACCCACACACACACACACACACACACACACACACCCACACCCACACACACCCACACAGCTACACTGATACCTACAAATGTTGAACTATTTCAAACGGTCATGTGGTATCTCACCGTGATACAACCTCTGCTCCAAAGCGAGTCGTTCAATTGGTTGACAAATGTGGCTGCGAGCTGACATTCCTAACATTCCTTTCTTTTTGCTCTCTCTCTCTCTCTCTCTCTGCAGAGGAACTTCTCCATGTCTGTGAACAGTGTGGCGGTGCTGAGGCTCATGGGAAAAGGGGTGGGTGGGGCTGCCCCGGCCGGAGTGGTGCGAGGACGAGGGGCCACACGAGGCGGTCGAGGTAAGACTAAAGAGGGAAAAAAATGTCACCCAGACACCCATTAGGAAAGCGGAAAAAAACACGGCAACAAATAAAGCACAGCATTGATTCAGCCTAAGTGCAGTTATGATAAATCCACAACCACTTACACTAAAGCTAACACGAGTCCAACAGCAACAGAAATGCTGCCCCAAGCCTGAAACTACAATGGCTGCATGGCTTTTATCCAGGGAACTTAAAAGAGTTTATTCAAGCCAACCACTGAAGTGTTTATTTCCCCTTTTTCTTCCACCATCTTGACGCACCACACTTCCTCTTGGCCTGTCTAAATAGTCGTCCTTTTGTCCAGCCACACCTGCCTAAAACCACGGGGCTTATGAACTCACCTTGCACACACACAACACTCCACTCGTATGAATGGCCAATGTAAACACTGGCCGTCCGGTTCAGGACAGCCAAGGACGCAACTGAGAAAAATGGTGCCATGTGGGTTTTATAATTTGTGTGCACGTTGGTGTCTGTCTGCGACTGTGCTCGGCTCGAAGGGGATTCAAGGTAATTAAATAGCTGTGTGTTTTTTAAAAGTTGTGAAAGCGTTTTATAAGGCTGATTCAAGGGGAAATACAAGAAAGGAGGAGAGGGAGAGAGAAACAATATATGCACACACAGCGTATTCTTCTCAAATGGCAAGTCGTCGAACCTACGTGTGTTTGTGTGTGTTTAATCAGGCCGAGGCCGTGGTGAAGGTGGATTCTACCAAAGAAGTATTGAAGAAGCGGAGGTTGGTTTTGGCCGCAGCGTCCGAGAGATACATCGCAGCCAGAGCTGGGATGACCGGTAAGGAAACCAGCACACACTAGTGAGGATGGGTTGTAGTAAATCATGGCTCCAAGCGCTCCATTGCGTAGTAGAAGCTTGTATTCTCACTGCTGAGAGGAGCTGTCATCCAGAGTAATGAACTGAATAATCCTCTGTGGTATTTTTGTAGCTTTTTGCTCTCATGGTTTAATTTATCTCACTTAAGCAGGAGTCTTCTCTTATCTGCTTAGACTGAACAAAAGCATCTGTTTGTTGTATTTTCTAAGCAGTTTTTCTTTTCATGGGGGCCAGCTTCAAATGTATAAATATGGGATATGTGTAGATGAGATGTAGGTTTTAGCTGGTCAGATTTATCTAGGACATAAACTAGTTCATGTTTCAGGCTTGTTTTTCTCTGTTTATCACTTCACTGATATGAATTACTCTTCATTTCCCTCCTTTCCTCAGGGGTGAGCGTCGATTCGAGAAGCCGCTACGGCGGGAGGTGGTGCGTCCTGGCTTTGAGGAGACTGGAGGTCCCGGGGGCCCAGGGAGGAAGGAGTTTACAAGGGCTGACAGCGATAATTGGCGCACTCTCCGCGAGGAGCAGGAGGAGGAAGAGGGGGGGGAGCCGGGCACCAACTGGAGACTCGCTGGACCCCGCAGGGATGGTACGATAAATACAAACGTTTATCTATTTATCGTAGCGCTGCCTCAAACTGTGTGTGTTCAAAATCAAAGCTACACACGAGGAAAACACAAAGGCCTCATGTGTTTTTTGTTTAAATGCAGGATGGGCAGACCACACACCTCTCTGATATTTGATTCACCAGTATGGAGGGAGAGTTTCTGTTAGCTTAGTTTAGCTGCAATATAAAATGTGTTGCTGGTGGTTTTAAGGGTTTAACAACTAGTGTGCTGCTATTTTAGTGCCATTGCTCAGTCAAAACAAGTAAAAGGAACTTCCTGAAATAACTGATCAACACAGATGATTCAGTGAATACTGAAGGCTACACAGTAATAGTCAATGCTGTAAATTGATTTTTTTTTTCTTTTTTTTGTTCACTGCTTCACCACTATATTCTTGTCTTTTTATACACGTTATAAACTCGGAGCCAGAAAAGGCCTTAAATCTATCAGTGGCTCATTTGGAAGCTGTTGTCACTATTTTTAAAGGGTAACCTTGTTCAGGGATTTTCCGATTAATGAAGGTAAAAGATTTCATTGAATGGCCTGTACAAAAAAAGATCATTATGTCTGCATTCTGGAAGAGCTACCAAATCCACTGTTACTTGTCTAGTTATGTCACAGTGCTTAGTTTTAGTGAAGGTTATCCTTGAAAAATGTTTGGAAGATAAAAGACTTGCATTCCCTTAACTTCCTGTTCTGAACAGTTCATGACCAGATGTGCTGCTTGATTCAGAACTATCTGAAGCTTCTGCAGATCATTTATGTTTCACTGGACTTTTTAAAAAGCCCATTTAGCTATAATCTAGTGCAACCTGCCCTGTGTAATTACCCTGAATGAGAGCCAGTTTTTTTCCATATGTGCATCTGTTGAACTTGAAATAATAAGTAAATTGGTTCTGGGTGATCCAATTTTAATCAAAACATCTCCCAGAGCTCACGTTTAAATCAATGAAAAATATTAAATTGTTCACTGTACTGCCTCATCATCCTCAAATGAGGCCAAACTACTGTTAAATGTTGTAACCCACCTGACAACAGATGTGTTCATGTTATTGGCACACCAGCTATATGTAATATTCTTATGTCGAAGTAGCTTAAAGACAGTTAAATCAAAAGCAGCGCTAAAATCTAATAAATGAATGAAATGTACAGTTCTAACTTACAAAGTAGCTATAGTGACATCTAGTGGCAGTAAAATGATCTCGACAAGGAACAGCAGCTTGAAAGTTTTTAGGCTTTTTACTATTTCTTTTGATATTTTAATGGCTGTTCTGATTATTGCTCTGACAGTGTCTTAACTAACAGTGGTCCATTTCTTCTCTCTGTCAGATGGTGGTCCTCGCTCAGCAGGCTGGCGGGACCACAGTGGTCCAGGAGAGAGCCGTCGAAGGAAGTTCGATTTCGACTTCCGGGACTCTGACGGTCACGGTGGTAGCGGCCGCCGGCGCGCAGGCAGCGAGGGACTAGAGGATGACAGGGACGGCCTGCCCGAGTGGTGTACAGATGAGGAAGACGGGGAGATGGGCACTTTTGACTCCTCTGGAGCTTTCATGACTATGAAGGTGTGTATTGAGGAAAAAAATTGAGGTTATATTATTTTCAATTCCACTCTTTGAATTGAATAGATGTTAATGTTTGCGTGAAGTGTTTTATCCAAAATGGGGTAATCTTGTCTCTGACCTCATGAACGTTTGTTCCACTCTTTTCTCTTTCTCGTGGTCCTATTCTTTCAGAAGAGCGGAAAGGAGACAATCCTGGAGGAAGAGTTTGAGTTTAAGGGGATAGAGGAGGAGGAAGAGGAGGAGAGCTTCGCTGACATGGAGAGGAACAGTGCTGACGGAGACAAAGACAAAGGTGAGGAAAGATTCTGAATTGAAAGATTTGATTATTCAGAACATGTTTCCTCCCCTGTTCCATCCAGTTCTACCTAGTCACAAGCATTTTTTAAATTTGCCTCCTTTCCGTCACTCCTCACCTCCACAGAGAGTAAAGAAGCCGGCTCTGCTTACATTGATGGGGAGACAAAGCCAGCATCACCCTCCACCTCTCCCCCTATCCACTGTACCCCTCCATCCCTGGAGCTCCCAGGAGGCCCAATGGTGGACAACACTCATCTGAGCAACAGCCACCCTGCTAAGGCTTGCACTACAATTTGTGAAGGTACACCTACCTCGATATCTATTGTAGGGAGGCATATTTATTGTACATTTACCTATCAGTTTAACCTTGTTGAGGGAAAAGTCAAGAGTAAGTGTTAAAATTGGAGCTTTATGATGAGTTAGTTTCTGACTGTACATTTACTGTAATTGAAATGACAGATCCTGAAGTCCCAGTGCAGTTATTTAAGAGCTTGTGACCTCGTACATTCAGCCAAGCATTTAGTCTCAGAGCAGCGAGCATGAGAGGAAATTCAGCCACGTTGATATTTTGGTTTGATATCCAATATGTTTAGCCCCAGTCATTTAATATCTTGTTTACTGAACCTGCTGTTCTTGTTCAGATACAGAGCCAGTAGGTGGCTCTGTCTCTCACATCCAACATCATTATCCCACAAATAGAACAACCAAAAATACGTCCCCATTGTTTTACTAATGTTTTGTTTGTTGTTTTTGTGTCAGACGCGGCTCCGGTAGGGGGCTCCAAGGCCCAGCTGAGCCCCAGCGTCTCCACTTCCTCCACTCTGCCTCCCCCACCCCCTTCCTCTGCTGCTCCTCTCCTCCCACTGTCTGGAGGAGACACCGAGGACGACGAGGGCATGAAGCACCTGCAGCAGGTTGGAAAAACAGGAGGCAACATTTAGAGCATCTGTCTCCGAAATTATGATTAACTCCACCGAGTGATCTCTTTTCCTGAGAGGTCGGCTGCAGCCAGCGATGGCTGTGCCGCACAACAATCTAGACTCATTATATTGAATGCACAATAAATGTGTAGGTGTAGATGTGTCTCAGAGACATTTGAGAACAAGTGTTTCATTATCACATGCTTGAATTGGAAAGAAACAAACACGTTTTGTAACACTATAGCCAACATCTGCACATTGATCATTAATGTAGGGACACCTTTAGCACCTCCAAGAGGCAAAGATGTCAACACTGCATACTGCAATATACTGTATCTCTTAATCTAACAGGCATTTTCAAAACTAGTATAAAATGAATGCTACAAGCGTGACTTAGTTTCAGTTTCCAATGTGCTGCTGTGATGACTATCAGAAAGTCACTGCAGCTTTATTTTAGCAGCTCTACCTGATGACTAAGCTGTATTTAAAAGATTAAAGCTGTTTAAATGTCTTAAATGTTCAGTCTAAACTTGCAAGGTAAACTGATGTGGTGTCATGGCAACCTGTGTGTTTGTATAGGAGGCAGAAAAAATGGTGGCATCACTTCAGGACACTTCTTTGGAGGAGGAGTGTTTCACCCAGACTCTGCAGCAGGAGAGCAGGAACACAGCAGCCGCTCTGCCGCTGTCTCACGAGGCCGCCATGAAGTGGTTCTACAAGGACCCACAGGGAGAGATCCAGGGTACACTCTCGCACTCCTACACGTGCAGACAGTATATCGGTTCATTATTACGGCTTTGTAAACTCATCCCCACCTCTCTATTCCACCCACACCCAGGTCCATTCACCACTGTGGAGATGTGCGAATGGTTCCAGGCAGGCTACTTCACCATGACCCTATTGGTGAAGCGGGGCTGCGACGAGGGCTTCCAACCCCTGGGGGACGTCATAAAGATGTGGGGCCGCGTACCGTTCGCCCCAGGGCCCTCCCCGCCGCCCCTGCTGGTGAGACAGCCACCACCAACGCAGCGCCCGCAGCCCACCCGGGGGCCCGCTGGGACTGTGAGTCAGAGCACAGCCAACATAGAGGATGGGAAGGGGAGGATGCAGAGGAGAGGAAAGATTGATAGACAGGTCACGGTAATAGACTTAAAATCAATCCAAGTTCAGTTTGAGTAGAAAGATAATGTGTTGTAGAAAAAGATGAATATTCCCTGTTAAACATTTGTACAAGATTGTGAAATGATTCCCACTTGATATTATTACACGTAACTTGCTTTTTGTACTGTTTATTGTGTTAATCCATATATTTTCCTCCTGAAGTCATTGAGTAGAAGTCCAGAGGAAGTGAGGAGAGTTATTAATACTCAAACTCATGAAACATATTTTCAGTGTCCTCTAGTAACAGTTACATAACTAGTTACATGTAAGCTTCAAATTGGTAAAGCAGAACAAGGCAGACTACATACCATCATTCAGTACATGAAGTGTTACACTACATATAGGTTACCATGTCCCTGACTGCCTTTAAATGGCACAGGTGCTAAGATAAGTGCATTTATGACAACCTATATTATTATGGGGAAACACCCAATTCACATATGCTCACTTTAAAACATCTATCTGAATGCACAATACACAAAACAAATTCTGTTAGGAAAAAACTGGACAGTTCTCTGTTAAAATGCCACTGTGAAAACTAACTCTTTCAATTCTTATAAAGGGATAACTGGTATCTTATGTATGATATTGACTGGCGATGGTCTCTTTCCTCTTTCTCTTCAGGGAAATCTGGACCAGGACCGCCTGAAAAAGCAGCAGGAGCTGGCAGCGGCAGCTCTTTATCAGCAGCTCCAACAGCAGCAGCTATTCCAGCTCATTAACAGGTGAAAGAATGTAGTACAGGTCAACCTACATGTCAGGGCTAGGGCGCATTTTAATTTAGTTTCTGACATTTTACACTATATGTAATTTTTTGTACATAAAACATTTTTTTCTTCTCGGGTGATTTACCTGTTGAGCGTTTCTGCTTATGTTCCAGGTGCAGTGAGCAGGGTATGATGCCTTCGATGAACAGGTCGATGTCAGTGCCAGATACAGGGTCCATGTGGGACATGCATACCTCAGCTTCACAGCCGTCAGGTACGAGCTAGCCTGTAATGTGTTGCGTGTGCATGTAAGTAGTGAAAAAAACAAAACCGTGATTATGATTTTAAAATGACCCCATTTTTATTTCCATGCAGGCGGTGAAGCCAGTCTTTGGGACATAACAATGAATCCTTCTACTCAGGGTCCAACTCTCGAACAGCTTCAAAAGGTGGGTTCAGTCATGAGATTTTCATCCTTAGAGCACACATTTCTTCATTTACACGTTTTGCTTCCAGTACCTACACCGCACACAGTCGGTCATGTCATTTTTATTGTGTTTTTAATCTAAGCACTCCAAAGAGAAACATTTTTTCTGCTTTTTTCTTTTACTTCATTCAATGACTTTTTCCCTTCAGCTCCAGCAGGAGAGGCGAGACGCTGAACTCAGGGCGAAGCGTGAGGAGGAGGAGCAGCGCAAGAGGAGGGAGGAGAAGAGGAGGCAACAGGAGGAGCAAAAGAGGAGGGACGAGGAGGATCTCTTCAGACGCAAGCAGGTTAGCCAAAGATTTTTTTTCCCCTTTTTTAATTTTATTTATAATAAAATTACCTGTTGAGCGTTTCCAAACACAGGATTTTGGGCATTTTTGGTGTGGACTAAGTTAAAAAAACAAAACATGCTATTCTGTTTTAGTTTTGGGGTTAATATATCCCTAATTAATTAAGGGATTAGAATTGGTAATCAGTATATTAATTATTATAGAAACACAGACTATCGGTGTAAGACTATATAGATTTATCACCTGGCTCTAGTGTTCATTAATTTATTTATTTGAGCTCTAAAGTGTTTGTCCTATCTCCCAGCAGTGTCGTCAGCAGCAGGAACTGATCATGAAGTTGCTGCAGCAGGCCCCCCAACAGCAGGGGCCTGGGGCAAGCAGCTCAAGCTGGAGCGGGGCCTCCTCCTCCGGGCTCACCAAGTCAGGAAAGACCCAGGCTATGGCTCTACTGGAAATGCAGCAGGAGGCCGAAAGGCTGCTGAAACAGCAGCAGCAACAACAGAGAGCCCAGCAGCAGAGAGAACGCGTGAGTTTCAGCAACTTAAAATTATATGTTTTTTTTGGTGGTTTGTTGTTTTGTTTTCATACAAAAATAATGACAGGCAGCGCACACTGTAGGCAAACACGAATAGAAATGTCTTTTGTCATAATGATGAGCTGGATTTCTCTCTGTTTCCAGCACTCCGGCATGTCGATGGGGAGTTCTTCCATGGGAGGTCAGTGGGCGGATGGCGTCGGCATGTGGGGCGGTCCTGGAGGCATGGAGGGTAAGGGTGGCAGCGGAAGCTCTTCAGGCAGCATGGGCATGTGGGACGAGGCTGTGAAGAACCAGGCCAGCCTGCGTGGCAACAGCAACAACAACATGGGTTTGAAGAGCAGCCGCAGCAGCCCATCACTCAGGTATGGGAGATGAAATTAAATGAAGTGAAATGCATTTTAATACACGCCCGAGGAATACTGATTGGCCCGTTGTAAACTCTGCAGCTTGGCTTATGTGGTTGCACCCATTATATTGTAACAAATATCTGTGTCATTGTAAAGTGACATAATTACCTTCTTCTAGCAGTCTGCTACATTTGTCATCATCTTTTTAGACCTAATGTGGCAAATATCATCGTAATGTTTTATATCTGTAGCTTTCAATTGAAGAAGCTAATAAATATGCACTCGACCCCGTTCGTCTTCTGCAGTGATCAGTACATGATGCGTCGGAAGCGGACGGAGGAGGAGGAGAAGCTGCTGAAGCTGTTGCAGGGCATGAAGCCTCAGGACGGCTTCACCACCTGGTGTGAACAGATGCTGCACGCTCTCAACACCTCTGCCAACAACTCCTCTTCCTCTCTGGATGGTAAGCTCCTCAGCTTTTATGTATTTGGCAAATTACAAGTGTGTGTGGAGAGTTCATACATAGGTGAGCGTCGCTTGTTAAATGCAACACATCTATAGCGTTTATACGCAAGCTCCCTCCTAAGTGGAATTTAAATGTGAATTAACCTTAAATGTTTTCCCTGCTATAATTAATACTTTTTTTTTTAGTTGCAACAATTGTGGCATACCTGAAGGAGGTGGAGTCTCCCTATGCAGTGCTGGACTTCATCCGGTCCTACCTAGGGGACACAGTGGAAGCCAAAGAGTTCGCCAAACAGTTTCTGGAGCGACGTGCCAAACAGAAAGCCAACCAACAGAGACAGCAGCAGCAGGTAGGCTTGTGCTCATAGGGTTTTTTCTGAAACATAACCTGTTGGATACACCCCCTCAGTTCAGTATCCCAAACTAAACAAGTAAAGAAAAAACAGACACTTTAACTTGGGCACAGACTTCCTTCTTTCTGTGCATTAGGAGTAGTTATCATGT
The DNA here is from genome assembly GCF_963691925.1 of Scomber scombrus. Classification (NCBI taxonomy): domain Eukaryota; kingdom Metazoa; phylum Chordata; class Actinopteri; order Scombriformes; family Scombridae; genus Scomber; species Scomber scombrus. The sequence goes on along the minus strand of NC_084992.1, from coordinate 17,899,442 downwards.
CCACTAATGGCTGCTGTCATTGCTTAGAGACTAGAAATAAAACATTTTCACAAGAATCAGAAGTTATTCCATTTACTGAGCACACTGTGTCAACTGTGACTGTCTTCATCTAAAAAAATTCATTCCACTCTAATAACTGCTTCGGACTTTTTCTTCTAAGTGAAGAATGATAGTGGCAGTACAAAAGTTGGATACTAGTTTGCACCTGTCTAAGGTCAAATCAGTGAGGGTTTTGTCAGGAATGAATACAGCAAAGCAGCGTTGCTGTTCACATTCATGTCTGTACCTGTTATCTGTTGAAACATCACATATTTGTAAGTTAATTGGAGGTTACAGTTCTGATTCATTACCTAAACAGAGGTGTGTACATAATACTAGCAAAGTCTCCAGTCGAATTATGCGTTAAAAAAAGGAGTGTGTCTTGCAGAAACATGTACATAAAATATCCCAAATGACAACAAACTATAACGATGAAGTGATGAATGCCTTGTACATTTGATTCGTAAAGAGCACGTACATATTTGTCAATGCAGATTCCATATGATACATTGTTTAAAATACTATTTATAGGTTTCAAATTCCAACAATAAAAGCCTTTAAGCGTGTTGGACAGGGTTACCTATATAAATTCCTCCTCTCCTTTTCTTTATAATAACAGTTATCAAAGGAAGTGGCTGGATTGAACATGAACTTCCCTCTGCAGGTAACATACCTCCAACATGCCTCCATACAGTACACACAAACACTGAGCTGTCAGTGAGGCGGAGAGAGTGATTGTCACTGTGTTTGTTTGACACTGCTGTTACTACAGGCGTGACAAATTTTTTTTTCTTCTGATAACAATAACAGGAGATAACATAATAGACTCCACGTGCTGCTCCTTGCTTAGTGGACAAACAAGCCATTGTTGTTGCATTGCCCCACCTAGCAACTTTGAAATATTATAAGCTATAAGAAAGCAATATTAGTCAGCTGGTAACTGAAAGGCAGTCACAGTCACAATGTTCGACATAGTTTCATCTTAATTAAATTCCCTGGTCTTCTCCTTTTTTTCCCCTTCTTTTTCTTTTAGGACTCAATGCGAGGTATGAATCCAAGCACCCTGCAGTCCATGTTTCAAGCCAACCACATGGGCAAGGCTGGTCTCTATGACAACCAGGGGGGAAAGATGAAGAAGAAACAGCCCATGATGCTGCACTCTGACCCCAGCATCTTAGGTATGTCACCTTTGTCCATTTCCATACTACACATAGTAACCTTATCATATGAGTATGATGTTTAATTGATAGGAGCAACAGTCTGACATAAATAAAACACACTTTTACATCAAGGTAACAACTTAGTACACAAAACGAGCCCAAATGGAAAATGTGATCATCACCAAGACGTGTTTGCACCCATTCCGGGTTGTGAGAAGTCTGTGAGGCTTATAGAGCAAGATTATATCTGAAGGATTATATCTGAAGTTTGCTCTTGAAGTAGATGTGAACAGGTGGTGAAATAAATGGGATTTAGGTTAAGTGTTAGAATATGTGGTATAATTACAGATTTATTTAAATATAGAACAAAACCATGGAGAAAAAAGTGCACACTACCTCTTGTTTTGTTCTGATTTTATCCTGCACACGCTCCCTACTTTGTTTAAATGTGACCACTATCTTCCTTTTAAAAAAAACTTTTTTCATGTTAAAAAGTCCTACATAAACAAATATAAATGTATCCTCACATACAAAAATGCAACAGAACTCTTCAAATACTGTCTGGATTGTGTCTTTATCCCCTGCCTACAGCGTTAAAGGCAGCCCTGTGAACTCCCCTGTGTCCCGCCCTCCTCTGATCTTACTCTGCTCTTTCCGTCTCCCCTCTTTCTCTCTCTCTCTCTCTCTGCCCCCTCCCACCTGCAGGGTACTCATTCCACAACGCGGGCGACTGTCTGAGCCTGAATGAGATGGAGATGGTGGAGGATTACTGATGTGACGCAGCGCAGCAGCAATAGCTACCTGAGGCCTTCTGTCTTTTAATCAGACAAACCTGATGACGAATGTGCACTGCTGGGGGAAACGGGGGGTGGGGGTGGGGGTGGGAGTTGGTGGTGGCGGTGGTGGGAGTAGGAAAGGAGCGAGCGTGATGGGAGGTGCAGGGTGGAGGCGCCTGGATCTGCGCCCTCCCACCCTTTCCTCATCCCAAAAGGAGAAAAAAAAAGGGCTCCCTGCTGCACCAGTTGATCACTTGAGCAGGGGAGAGGGGGGGGGGGTGAGGTTAAAAGGAAGATGGGTATCCTCTGGCACTCAAAAGATTAAGCACCTTATACTGAACTAATGCACTTTATTGAGATGGGATTTGAATAGGTTTTTTTTTTTTTTTCCATGTGTGTATGTATGCGTGTGTTCAGAATCAATGCGCATATGGTGTGTGTGTGTTACACATTATCCGTGCGCATGTGCATCGGAACTGGAAGGGGGCGGAGAAACAGTCGTTGGGGGTGAACGGTCGGGCTGTTAGGTTTTCAAAGTCAGGGGGACCTTTAGTTGAAACCTTATCAGAGAGCAAATCCTTTCTCGAAAGACAAACACTGTTGATATTTCTCTTGTTTAGCATTTTTTTTACGTTTATATAAAAAGTTAAAGCTATTGAAAAATGGATTATAAAAAAACTTGAAGATTTGCACTTGCCTAAAAAAGAAATAACAAAAACAACAAAAAAAATCAAACAAATGGGGTTAGTTATAGAAGTGAATATTTTTGTGAATGTGTATGAATGACTGAGTGACTGATGTGTGATGGTTGGTTTGTGTCAGTAATATACCAGTCTGCACAATGTTTTTTTTTTCTTTCTTTAGTTGCTTACCAAGATGTATGAAACATAAGAGGCCATTTTTGTCTTTTTTGTTCAAATGTTAATTTTTTGTATTCTCATGTTAAGAGTGGTCGCGTGTTTGTGTCCCTTCTCCAAACGGGGACTCGATCTGTTTGTTATGAGAGTGAGTGTGTGAACGAACGAGAGAGAGAGGGCAATTGCACAACACATCCTTTCTCTCACCAGCTCTTCATCCCCAGATAGACGAAAATAGAAGTGCATACATTTGTAAATGTTAGCTTTGCGCTCATCACACGATGACCACCACTAGTTTATTTCCCTTTGCTTCTCCCTCCGGGGAGCTGTCTCTAGACCTGTGAGGACTAGAAGACAGGGCGAATCATGAGGGACATTACTGTGTGTGCATCAGAATGAGACTTTGTACGAGTGTGTGTGTGAGAGAGAAAGTGTGTGTGTGTTTTCAGTGTGCATGTTCATTTACTGTTCATAGAAATGAGTTAAGACTACAGGTACTCATTTTGAATACATGTGCTTTTTTGTATGTGTATGAATGCACATTTGTGCCTAAGAACTTGGATAGGGTGCGTGGCCATTGAGACATTAACTCTTTTTTGAGAGCGAGTGTGGCGTGTGTCAGTGCTCAGCACAGTGTGTGTAAAGTATGTAAGTTTATATCGTAAATATTTGTAGTTCAGTCTAGGGGTGATCCATCGGAAGGTTAGTCCAGTCTGTTTTTTCCTGGGGTGTGATCACGTTGCCTTTTGTCAGCTCTCGAACTTGTGAATGAAAGGTGTCGAGTTTCTGACTCTGAAAAAAAAAAAAATACAGCATCTTAATGTGCAAGTGCACAGAACGGTGCATGACATGTTAGCATATTGTGTTACTTCTTCGTTGTTGCAATTTGATAATGACGAGTTTTCTTTTTTTAATGAAAAATATATATGAATATATACATTATATACAAAGTTTAAAAAGTATTTGGACTAAGATAATGAGCACTTGGGGCTGCTATTTTTGTTGTGTGTTTTTAATTTTTTTTTTTTTCCTTAATTTGTTTTTCATTTTTGTTTCATTATCGCCATGTGAAGTGTGTATTATTTCTTTCTTAAGAAAAATATTGAATGTATTCCAAAAAAATGACAAGAAACCCGTGCTGATACCAGATTTTTTTTTTTTTTCCTCAGAAGATTTCAAAAATGGAAACAAAATACAAAAAAGCTTCAAAGAGTTTAGCGAGGTCTTTTTTTTATTTACACAGTGGAGAAGAAAAAAAAACTCGGGATGGATACAGTTGAACACACTGCCTCTACAATCCTGGTCGTACAAGTAGTGACTAAGAATTAAAAGAAAGGACTCTTTCTATTCCATACTGGAGCTTTGGTTGTTTACAAACCACATGGATATCCGTGGGTGCAGTTTTTTTTGTTTTTATTTTATTTTTTTTCCGTTCCCACATGAGACGGGTGGGGTTTGCAAGTGCGCTTCTGCCATATGGACATTGAGTGGTGTTTTTTTTTTTTTTTGAGGAAGAGTGGCAGGCATCACAACAACATGGACAAGATCCTCTAACTGGACTTTTTTGTGTGGTCGTGGATCCTGAGACTTGATGATCAACCACGGAGCAAAGGCGGGAAAATCAAGGATCGACTCTGTTTTGTGTAGAACGGAGTGCAGGGCTACAGAACCCTAGAGGGAACTGAGAGGGCAATATGAGTACACCTGGTTAGTGCGCTTGTCCTCACCTCAACCCTCATAAGCACTCACACCCTGCCCTCACCAACTCACCTATGCACTTTTGTTCATTCAAGCTGTGAGGTACCATTTTGGGGATGGGAGCACAATTTACAACAGGAGGATTGCTACGACTTTGACAAAGTCACTGAAAAGATATTCCCAAACTGAAATAAGAGACTCGAGAAGGTTGTCTTCTCCAACCTCCTGTATATAACCATATTTTTGTATTACCTTTCTGAGTAGAAAGAAAAATGGATGAAGGAAAATTCATGAGACATTGATTATATGGAGTGAATGTTCTTAAAAAAAACCCCAATCTTTTTGAATATAGTTTAAGATAGACTCGTGGTGCATTTCCCTTATTTTGCCAGTAACCCTGAAACAATCGGGGGTGGAAGGGAAAGCCACATGGACTGAGGTGTTGGACATGCTACAGTGGCTCCAAGACTGAGTGATAGCTACTTATCAAAATGGATGTTGCAGTGGCTACAGATGTCCCCACCCAAGAGTGTTTGATCAACAGACAAAGTTTAAAAAAAAAAAAAAAAGGCAGTAATGGTTTCGAAGAGCTGTTGGCAAGGACACTTCGTCTCCCAACCTGCTGCCTGCCTTGAGAGCCGTAGAGTCCTTGGCATTGGTAAGATATACTCGCTTAAGTGTAATTTGGCCTGTTGTCGGCACACACGAGTGACCTTATATGATAAATGTTCTGGCTATCCTTGTTGCAGTGTGGTGATGATCTTGTACTTTTCTGTCTTCCCACAGGAGTTTGGCTGTGCTTCATTCGCTGCCCTCTGCGAGGAGCATCTAATCTACAGCCAACCCATGAACCAGTTAACCCTAAACCTATCCTTTTGAACTAAAACCCTAAGAAACTTTTCTGTCTTGACCTTGGACTGGGCAGGCCATTGGCATTATCAGTTGGACAGTTACCAGATGAAGTTACAGGTTCTTATCGACCGTGGATCCCATCTGGGTTTGGAAGTGTTAGGTTTGGGATTTGATCGTGCACTCTCCGCCAAGGAAGAGGATAGAGAGGCACGATCTGCTCAGATGTCGTCATCCTCCTCAGCTTGAAACTCTCGGGCGGCCGCGCGGAGGTCTTCTTCTAACCAGCGGGATGGAAGACCTGCCCTCCCGCCCAGATGTCAGAGACCGAGAGCTGGGGTCGGGGTTGGATGGACACGGCTGAATTAGATCTAAGCCGCCACAAATCCCTGCAGCTGTAGAACTGGATGAACTGAAGAATTGTACAAAAAAAAAAAAAAAGACTTTGAAACATAAAACACATACACTTAGCTACACACCACATATATTCTAGAGTGTAAAAAGGAGTTGCAGACACACTACATGCACACCTACAGCAGAAGCAACATACACTCAGTTAAAATTGGCTCTCCTCTTGAACCACATCTACACACATAACAGGGCTACATTAGTATCACATCACACAATAGAGTTACACACACACACACAAGCGTCAATGCTCATCACTATAAACGCTGAGCCTTGTAAATAATGTAAAAGTTTGTGTTTTGATTTTTTTTTTTCTCATAGTGGTTTTTGCTTTATTTCTCTGTTCAACATGCCTTAAATTGTATAGTTCAGTCCTGAACAGCTAACTGAAAATGTTCTTGAAACGACGCTGAGTTTAAGTTGGACACAACCTTGTTAAATACCTTAAGTGAAAAAAAGAGGAGCTTTTTCTACAAGACTGTTTTCTGTTGACTAACAGAACTGTCTGTTCTGTAATAACCTGCTACATGTACATCTGATCAACGGGAAAGTTACTAGTTAGCTACAGAATAGAGCAGCAAGCTGTTCTCGACTATTATTTTTGCTGGTTGTTGGCTTTTTTTGCCCTTTTGGTTTCCTTTCCAATGAAGAGTGGATTTGTTCAGATTTCCTGTTTAGATTATTGCTGAAGGTGCAGGCTTAATAAAGGGCTGAAGTCTGTACTGTGTGGAGCTGAACTAACGGGGGTGCAATGAATAAGAATTAGCTTGAAGAACAGACTTGTTGCTGTGTGACAAAAGATTGCAGTAATACTGTTGGATATTGCAACAGATACCCGGATTAAGACTATACTGAACCAGAGTGAGAGGTAATCCTCAATTTGAGATACAAGCTGGGGCTTTTTGGTTCATTTTTTTACACTCCGGGGGACTTTTTTTTACAGTTTTGAGATGATGTCTCAGGCCTGTATTAGAAACATGATTGTTAGGGCAAGCTTGCATTACTTGTAATAATTGTGGGTTTTGACACTAGACCTTGTGAAGGGGCAGAATTTGGCCTATGTTCTCTTTCAACCATCTCTGATGGCACCGACTAGATAAGGAATGGACCAGTCAGTCATGTGTTAGCTGAAGGGAGATTCCATGCCAGGAAATTTTGGAAAGTGTCTTGTATATCTAATTGGATTTGACAAATAAGTGCTTTTAGTCAACCATTCATTTTTTTGTACCATAGATAATCAATATGGAGTTTTTAATCCAAGTAGCATCTGATATTCATTGATTACCATCAGATAAGAATTGTAATAAACTTTGTATATTTGTCAGCTGGGATGGTGATGGATAGTTACCTGTCATAGCTAACTGTGTTTACTAGAGTAGCCACAGCCTCTAGTGTGCCATAACTGTTTAATTGATACTGAATTATACTAAATGGTTACCAAGTTTAATGTATCAGATTCCAAAACAGAGAAATTGACTTTAACCAATGAGTATGCCATCAAGTCTTTATTTGTGAATGACTTTAAAAAAAACTAACCTTTTTAAACACTGATATTGGGTGGTGCTAGTTGTTGGTCAGTCTGTCTGTCTTAAAAGGGTAAAACATAGTTGGCAGTTTATTGTACTGCACTACAATGGTTTTTATGATTAGATAAACTGCAGTATTGTGTTCCCAAAAAGCCCTGGGTGTTTGGTCGCAGCCTTTTGAAAAGATAACGATGGTATGTAGTTGATCTCCTGGTTCATTTGTCACTCTGGTAGTTGTCGTTCCAACAATATTGATCTAAAAAAGATATGATGACAATGATACCCCAGTTAGCTCAGCTCCTTTGCTTTAATAAGTCTTTGAATGTTGTTGAAAAATGACAGCGTACATGTAACGAAACCCTTACAGAAAAGAACAACTGAAAGATATGTAAATAGTTTTTGCTTTTTGTTTGTTTGAAGAACAAAATAAATACTGAATAAATAGCATTTAGCAGTGACTGACGGTGTATTTCTTTGACTTTAATCATCCATAAAGTGTGTTCCTTTCTGCATGAGTGCACACACATCCCCCAACCCTCAACACGTCACCGGCGACAGTTATCGCGATAGTTGGGGGAAACACATGGCCGCTCTCGGTTGTATACAACTTCTCGTGATGAATAGTGGTGAATAGAAAACACCAAAGTCTCGGAAGTGAAAGGGGGTCGTCGAATACCCTTGTGTTATTAGTGTTTCTCCGGCTTTGCCACAACGGAGCAGGATAGCTTTTAAAGCCGAATTGAGCGCGAAAACGTGAGGCCAGGTAGGTAGCATCACACTGCTAACTGAAGCTAACGCGAAGTGGCTGCTGCTGCTGTTGTGGAGGGGCGAGTGAAGGAAACTGAAGCTTACAAATGATAGAAAATGGCAGCAGAAGCTTGCATGGGATAAAATGTGTAAGGTTTCGTGATGTAATATTGTACCTCACAAGCTTTAACTTAGCAGAATTAATGGGTTGGTACGTCTACGGCTAGCCACAGGTGTCTGTTGCATAGCATTTTTTCCTATCTATTATTATTGACTTATCTCACCTGCTGTGTTTTCTTCATGTTCATCTTTACCCGCCCCAGGCTAGTCGGTGCTGTGATGTCCTCGTCCCCCAGCAGACTCAAACACCCACACTGCAGGAAGAAGCACTATCCTAGTAGCACCTACCTCACCCACGTCTGACAGCCAACCCACACACACATACACTCACACTCACACTCACAGACACACACAAGGCACCTGGCAGCCAGGTAGAGGATTTGACAGGAGAGATTGAGAAACAAAAGAAATGTCCGACTCGGCTGGAAATGGTGAAAGTGGAGGTGGGGCAGGGCAGGATTCAGAGGCAGACAATGAGCCCCCTCAACAGGCGCCACCTCTACTTGAAGGTGATGGCGTAGAGGTAGGGGAGACCTTGGAAGAAGGAGCCCCAAAGTCTGCGAAGAGGCCCAGGCTGAGCGAGGAGGATCAGGGGCTGGAGCAGGTTGCCAAGCCTGCAGAGATGCACACAGGAACACCAGCACAAAGTAATGCATCCTTTGTATTCTATGAAAAAGGGTGTATGTGTGTGTGTTTGATAAATTAAATTGTTTGTGTGTCTGTTAGAGATTATAATTCAGGATTTGTTTGAAGACTAATTCATTTTTTCTTCCCAAATTTACCATTACCTTCCCAAATTTCCACTTTGGGGAAAAAAGGAGCACCCGTACAGTCTGAAGAGGGTGATCAAGGGTCGCAGGAGGTGACTTCGACTGAGGGAGGTGAGGAGGAATGCCGTCACAACGGAGACGGAGGGCATGATGCCTCATTAGGGGAGGCAGATGCGAACCCGGAGGAGGAGCCCAACGGTAACGGATCTGCAGACAGCCCCAGTCAAGAACAGCAGTAAGTGGAGGAAGGAGTCGAGTTTATTTTTAACCAGTGTTCACATAACTAAGGGCAACCCAGTATCCAGTAGACCGACCATCAAGTGAGCTATTTCAAGCAGGGTTTTGTGGGGGGGCGGTGGGGTTAAGTAATGATTGGGAAGATGTGTCAAACACATGTTAGTGAAATAGAGAAAAAAAGACGTTTTTGTGCTGGCACTGCAGAACATGTAGTGCTGACAGATGCAGGATGCCTGTATAGTCTGAAACGCAGTGCTAATGCCAATCTTCCATAATCATATACTTTAAACACTTGTGATTTCTGACTTTAAATTAAATGTGTGCTGCTGGTGAATCATCTTAAAAGAGCATTCCTGCTATTTTTAGTAGTTTGTTCTTATGTGTACCACTTAAGTGACAACTTCTATTCAGCAGCACTACCAAAGAACTTGTATTGATAAAAAATGATGGCTAATTGGTTGTTGCATTACAACATCAGCATGCAGCAATAGAGCTACACCTCTGCCATTTTGGACTGAAGGCGACTAACATAATATCAAAGAACTTAAAGAGGCCAGTAAAACATCCAGCCTACAAAATACCATAAGTAAATACCATAAGTAAAACAAAATTCTTTATGCATTCTATACTTATTTATGAGAGAAAGCAACATTTTCTTCAATGCAAATCAAAGCAGAAATGTGTAAAACACTGATTCAGAATTCTGCCTCCCATGGGTGCCAAAGGTGAGCAATGGACATAAATGGTAGCTTGAAAAATGCAGCATTCTTGGGATTTTGAGAATAATCTCAAACGTTTTATATCAAAGATGACCTCCAAAATAAATGTACTATAGACCACAGACATGTGTTTAAGAGGATTTTGTCCCAAATCATCCCCTCTAAGAAGATATTTTTCCTGGAAGTTAGTGTAATAAAAGTGAATTAATCTATTTGTCCTTGTGCTGGGAACCCCCTGCAGCCCTCTCAAGGAGCCCTGGTAGTCTTTTGATCCCAGTTTGGGAACCGTTCTCCTAAACAAGTCGATTACCACATTACAAAGTGGATACAATTAGGGATATCACAAGAATCAATACATAGATCCCATAGATACCAAATCAATATCAGCATTTATAGTATGATACTAATACCAGTATTTCAGTTATCAGTAGTATCAATTGCTCACTCTATAAATCTGTGTTATTGTTCTAATGTAACCAGAGTGTGTTTGTTTTAAATCCTGAAACACTTCAAGTTTCAATCACACATACAGGATAGGATTGCAAACCAAAATGAGAGCACAAAAGCACACAGTTGTATTTGTTGATACAGCATCACATATCATACACTTTATCTAATTTAAAAATACTATTTTTTTTGCTGCTTTTCTTCCTATTTAAAGGCTACAGGCCAATATGTAATTTGTAACTCTTATTTTAAAGCAGCCTGTATGTTTAAATAATGAAACACACAGTTTCTGTTCAATTGTTAATGTTTATAAAAAAAGTTGTTAAAGATTTGTGTCCTGAATGGGATTTCTGGTTTTGCCATGGTATCAAATCAGGTACTGAGAGTATTGAAACTTCAGTGCTAGCATGGTGACATCACTAGTATGTACTGTAAGTTTCACACAATTAACTGATGACTTATTTTGATAAATGTATTATTGCTCTCCTGATTTGACTGTGTGATTCGCCGACTTCGGCCGCATGAGACTAATGAATGTGATGGGGTTTTCAGGCCAAAATGGTGGCAGTGCTACCACAGCGCCATCTAGTGGCGGTTGTCAAAAAATCACCAGAGTTTGGTCCTTTGAGCTTCTATACTCTTTGGCACCACGGCTGTGCAATATACACTCAAGTGACCAAAGCTATGATGCAATGACACCAATCAAACTTGCATATGTCAAGATTTCATATTGTCTTTATTTAACATTAAAATGTCTCCAACTTGGCATTACAAATTACAAACAGTAAACGTGGCAGACAATCTACCAATACTGCTGTTATGAATATTATTATTTCATGTTATTAGTTATATTAACATCAATGTATTACATCATCTTTACCAAAGTAAAGAAATGTTCATAAGGTTGATTTTGGGTTCTTTCAAACAAGTAAAACCTTTAAAAAGGACTTTGAGTCTAAAGCAGCTTCAGCCTGTTTCTCTGCTTCTTCAGCCAACAGGCAGCAGGAAATATTTTTAAGAGTGTCAGCAAGTTAAATAAGTTCCAGTCATAATTTTAATGATGTGATAATTGTGCAGTCATAGCTTTTTGTGTAATTTCCCTGTGATTATTATTGTTTGGCTCTAAGTATTACATGTTGCTCTGCTTCCTCTGTGCCTTTTATGATGGTGCTCGTGTTGAAGTGGGGCAGCAAAAATAACCACGGCATTAACCAATCAAACATGTCACACTGTCAATTATCGTAATGGAAAAATTTGGACAAGACGACACAGGATGAAGAAGGAATTGGAATTAACCTGTGGGAGTGTGAAATGTAATTAACAATCCACTCTTAGTGACACTAAGTGAAGCAGCGTCTTAACTCAGCAGCTCAGTGAAATGTTCAAATTCACCATAAATCTCCTATTGAGGTTTGTGCAAGTTGACACTATGTTTGATAGACACCAGAAAATAAATGGGATGATATTCACCTTAATTACACAACATTAGTAAGATGTAATGTATGTTTGTCCTTTCTCTCTTGTCTCTATCTTGCCTCCAGCCTCGGCTTAGACTTTACCCAGAATCCCCAGATGCTGACTGGTTCCTGGACCGAATACTCCAACTTTCCAGAGAATTACCTCAAAGGCTGTAAATGGTAATTTCCTCTAAAAAAAATAACATGACACATAATAAACTATGTGGATGAGGTTATAAAGGCGCTAGGTGTAAAACTTTCATACAGTTATCGACTTTGGGAGTCAGTAGTACCATAAAGAAACAAGACCATTACATTTGTACATGTTGTGCCTAGGGGCAGATATCAGTGTTCTGTATTACAGGGAGACATTTATATTCTGTCAGTGCAAAGGAAGCCAAAGGAAAATGTTTGTCTCCCTCAGGCCATAATGAGAACATGTGCTGACAGCACATTTGGTATTAGAGAGGATATTGGGAACAATCTTAATCTCATCGTCAAGATAAATCAATATGTCAGCCAGTACAGTGATGATGTGAATAGTCCAAACTGTCCATATGTTAAAGATGCATGCATAAAACAAACCCGAGTGAGTGCTTTTCTCACTTTACAGCTCTTTTATACAACATGATCATTTTCTTTATCTTCTCTCCTTTGCTGACCCAGGGCCCCTGATGGTTCCTGTATCCTAACCAACAGCGCAGACAATGTGCTTCGTGTGTACAACATCCCTCCAGAAATTTACAGCTACAACTGGGACTTGCTTCCTGAGATGGTGGGTATAAAATAGCTTTGTCATCAGGGTTTCCTAAAATGTTTTACAGTAGTGCGTGGGAGGAGGAGAAGCTGGCTAAGAGACTGTTGGAAAGCTTTAAATGTTTGTTCTCAAAGCAGGATATTTGAGATGACAGTAGATGTCAGTCTTGAGCAAAACTGCTTTGTAGTTAGAGAGATTCTCAATATGTTGCAAAATCCTAGTATATTGTAGTTCCTCTAGTGCCCCCATAAGGCCAAAGTCGAGGTCACTTTTCCTCCATCAAGTTCTGTAAGACGAGCCCAACAAAGGTTTCTTCTGTTTAATTCTATAAAATATCATCACAAACTTATCTGTTGCTTCTGCTGGTATTCTACATTCTTCCACTGTTATAAGTTGATTACAGTTAATTTAGGAAAAACAATAAACACATTAGAAAAATGTTTAGAGTTATAGTTAGAAATTATTATTTAAGTTTTGTAGAGATTAAGTGTAAAGAGTAAGAAGTCTTTTTTGTCAGTTTTTGACTGCTGACAAACTTTTACGTTTTCACAGTGTTTTCAATGTTTGTAGTTATTAGCCTGTTTTGAAACTGACTGCGTGAAAGTGTGATCATTTTCACCACAAGACTATCTTACATTTTAATACTTGAACATTATATTCAATAATGTAATGATGATCATGCAAATGAGTTTATTTCTAAAGTTGAACTGTTGTCTCCTACTTCACTGATAAATGTATTGTGTACGTGCACTGGATCTTTGAAGCTTCCACGTTGAATTTGTGTAAGTTGCATATAAGCTCCAGATTTAAAGTAAACACAGACACTTTAAGCTTTCAGCAGATGAATATGCCGCTTTGCAACTCTGCACATTATTTGTAACGGTGAAGCTCAAACATCCAGATGAAGTAACGATCAGTTAAACTCATTTTTGAGTGCAATTCTGAAATAACAGGAGGTATTACTTTAGATTCACCAATGTGAACTCCTCCACCGCTCCCCCTTCTCCTTGAAAAGCTTCAAGTCTTAGTTTGTGGCAAAGGTTGCAGGCTATCATTAGCTAGCACTACTTTGCAAATCACACACTCAGCCGGCTGACTAAGAGTCATTTGATTCAGCCCAAGTTAACCCAGTGGGAGGTACTGGTCATCTGATTTCCAACATTTGGTTTGGATCCTGTCGTCTCAGGCTGTGATGCTGTCTATATCAAAAATAGCTAAACGTTGCTACTAAAAGAACCTTAATTATCTGCATGAGCTGTGTCTAACGCACACTGCTGCTACTGCAGTGGTTGACCATGTTGAAAAGGAAATCAGCATGAAAAATTAAAGTAATTACCTTCCCTTTGTTTTCACAACACCTGCTTGCACCTGCTCCTTTCACCCAGTACACAGTATCTTTGCTTCATGTCTCTCTCACATCCGACTGGGGAGGTACGCCTCACATTTTAAAAACTTCTGCTTTAATGACACAACAAGTACTGTAGTCTGTTACTTTGATCAGTGCTACCTTATTCTTTGTCACAGTTTATGAGAGATTATCTATAATTAAAGAACCATTTTAAAGATCCTCTCCAGACATGTATTAAGACTTATAAAGATAATCAGCTTAGAACAATAATGTGTGTCTGATATGGTTATTCTGCAAAAAGAGTAAGTATAATTAACACTTTAAAATCTTTAAAAATTACGTTTAGTCCCTCATTAAAAGCTCCATAATCTATGAATAAGCAAATATGGTGGCACGTAACAGTGCAGCAGCTTCTCTGGCTCTTGGTTATGGTGTAAAAAGGGTTGGGGACTCTTCTCTTAACTTGAGTAAGTGTGCAGATAACAAGATCAGTGGAACTAAGCCAAGAAAGTACAGCCCAACAGAACGTGTGAACTTTACTAACAACTCGCGGCGTCCAGCAGACTGTGTAGCAGATTACAAAGACTCAGAGGAGAGAGGAAGCGGTGTGCACAGAAGCAGAAGACGTGATATCAGGCCAGTCAGTTAGCCAAGCTACAACCCAAAACGCCACCAGGCCAGCCGTTCCATCGCTCTTTCTGGTCAACGTTCGCTTACCGGATAACAAAATGGATCTGATCCAACTCAGACTGAGCACTCAACAGGAGATGAGGACATGTTGCGTTTTTCTCCTGATGGAAATATTACGGTCTCTGCTTTTCAACTCGACAGGTTGCTACCCTTATGTGCAGATAGAAATAGGCTGTCACAGAAAACCTGAGTAGGTAGACTCTGCATATAATTATCTTTAATGACAAATGATTGGTTCTTTAGATTTGTGATATAGGAAATCCTGCATGACTGAATCTGTGTTTTTGAGACCCTCCTTGGTACACTGCAGTTTCAAAGCAGTGCTGCTTCATTCACTTTCATGTTTTGTAGCATATGAAAAACACCCCATGGGCATGTCAACAAGGTTAAACACTGGACTTTCATGGAGGGAGTGTTTAAAACAAACCTTGTCTCAATCGAGAGCTTTATATCAAAGATATTGCTACTGTAATGTAATCTAAATGTTTCTGATAAGCTGCATGTATTTTGTGTAACTGAGGTGGCACACTTGAATCAATTTAAGACAATGCTCAAGAAAGTGTATGACTGCAGATTCAGCTGATAGAATGAAATAAAAATGGGCATTCTGTCATCAGGTTTGAGAAAATATCAAGTGGTGAGCCAAATCTTTTAATTGTATTACATGCTGGTAGATTGGGATCACTGAGCAAAAATAATTGAAATATAATCCATTTTCCTCCATAACAAAGATCTCAGTCTTTGTGAACAGGGTAGAAAATTAAGCCATGATTGCTCTATTTCTCTCTGGGTGCCAAAGGCTTCTGATATTGGATTGAACTATGTGGGAAACACAAAGGCTGCAGTATTGTCATCCAGCCATCTAGTAGTAGCCCAGCGGTGTCCATCAACTCTCCTCAGTCGTTTGCATGCTTCATTGTGTCCTCTCCCTTCTTTCTCCTCTGCGGCAGAGTCCAGTGCTGAGGATGGCAGAGGGAGACACCATCTACGACTACTGCTGGTACCCCAAGATGAACTCTCTGGACCCTGACACGTGCTTGTGAGTTGAAGCTAATCTTCGCCACGATCCTCAGCGGCAGGAGAGAGGAGACGTTTTAAAGTTCAGCTTTAAGGTCAACGTGCCAGATGGCAAAGCGTGTACGCGCAGAAAAAAGGTACCGTGTCGTCACTGTGGCTGGTGTCAGTCGGCAGTGGTAAACCGTGTTTATGCGACTCAAGATCTGTGTGCTTGAGCCTGTGTAATAGACTATCCGAATATAGATGTTGTTGTATGCTTCTGACTCATTCTTTTGATCCCAGTGGTATTTGCACTCGTTGTGGGAGCCGGCTGCCAGCGTGGAGAGAAAGCTGTAAAAGCTTTCTGATGTCTCTCATTATGAGTGAAGAGTCGGCCTTCGTCTCGTCTGCCTCCATCGCGATGCGCTCGGCTGTTTGAGGCCCGCAGTGCTTTTTTTTTTTCAGCGCCATTCAACCCGCTAACAGCACTCGCAAATCCAGACAACACCTTAAGGGCCTCACGATTCCCTGACTCTGGGCTTCTCTTTTCATCTCTTTTCTCCTGTTTTTTTTTTTCTTCTGCGTTTGTGTGTATGCAGGTGCGCGCTCTCACAGGCTTTTTTTTAATATATATCGCGGCAATTATGACATCACAGCGTGTTTGTGGGTGCGCTCTGATGCCGAGCCAACATCAGAAACACCCCGCTGTCACTGTGGAGAATGCCGATCGTCTGTGGCAGGAGAGGTACGACCGCGCTAACAAGCGTAGGCCAAGTTGCCAACAGTGCGCGCTGTGTCCCCCTCCCCTCCACACACACACACACACATTCTCACACACACACACACACACTTGCGCAACTCCCATCATCCTCCACTTAGAGCTTCCACCCTCCGACAGAACCCTCTGATCAAGGCCCAGCTTTGGCAGCACTCCACCCCTAACACCACACAGCCTTCATTTACAGGGAGGAGGGGGTGGTGTGTTGGGAGGGGGGGTCAGGGCTTAAACGTCCAAAGATGAGAGTTGTGTAAACAGCGCAACGTTTTAACAAACAACTCATGCCGACAATCAAGCACTCGAGAGGCATGTGTGCATCTGCCAAAGCGGCGCAAAGAACTGTCCGTCAAGAGGATGAGGATGTAGGAGCTGACAATAGATGCTCTTCATCTTCCTCAGATCACTGCCACATATCAGAGAGGGGGGCTCGGCGAGGTGGTCGGACAAGATCTCAGCACAATTTTAAAGGCAGAGGCAGCAGATTAAAAAGGTTACAGTCGCGACTATTGAACGCAGCAACATTAAAACCTGTTTTTTCTAGTGCCTTCCCTGTGCCTCCCTCCTCTCTCGTGTCCCCCCCCCCCCCCCCGTCCTTTCACATCTCCCGTTTAGTTTCCTCATTCCTCCCACTGCGCTCCTTGAACTCTTCGTCTGCCAAAAGCTGTGTGTTGTTGATGCCCCTCCTGTAGAGAGGGAATAAGGGCCCCTGTTATGGCTTGGTTAAGTTGCACTGAGTTCTAGGCATCGCTCCAAGCTAGCAGCAGTCTAGCATTATAATTGGGCATTTCCCTGCTCTGGAATAAAGCTGCGGCTCAGAGGGGCCATAACAGAACACGGCAGCAGCGGTAGGGGCTAATTTCCTTTGTCTAATTGAGCTGCAGTGATGTTTCGGCGTTTGTTCAGCGCCCAATAATTAGAGTTTAAAAGGCATGGCTCAGTCTTGGGCCCTGATTTGAATCAATAAGAATGTGCCATGGACTTGTCTTCATAATGAGGCATAGCACACAATGCAGCGTGTTTGTTTTGATGCATTGATACATTCGGGCGGATGCGGTGCAGTAGAGGTTAGCAACAAGAAAATGAATCAAGAAGAAGTTTTTCAGTTATACATAATTGATCTTTTAGGAGAATCTCAGCAGCATATCTGTTTTGTACCCTCTGAGATGCAGGATGCAACACTGCTTTATTCCACCACTTACTTTGTTCTACTTTTATGGACAAATACTGACTGGTACACTGTGTTCCTTCACCACACACTGAATATGCTCTTGTGCTGAAGCTCTAAAATGAGTAATTTGTTAATTGGTTGCTGGCAAAAATAGCCCCTCAGGGATAAAAATGATTGACGCTATCTAATATTCTCAGCATTTCTTCTCTCCTTGCACTGTTCACTCTCTATTCCCTGTTGTCTCTTAGTCTTTTCTTTTTTTTCCATGCGTGCTAATAACTTTCTCTCTTCCCCTCCTCTCCATTCTTTTCATCTGGCCTCATCCGCAGTCTGGCCAGCAGCAGCCGTGACAACCCGGTCCACGTGTGGGACGCTTTTTACGGGGATGTGCGAGCCAGTTTCCGGCCCTACAATCACCTGGACGAGCTGACCACGGCCCACTCCCTCTGCTTCTCCCCCGACGGCACGCAGCTCTACTGCGGCTTTGACAAAACAGTCAGGGTCTTCTACACCGATCGTCCTGGAAGAGACTGCGAGGAGCGACCCACCGTAGGTCAGCCATCAGCTGCTGTCTGGAAGAGTCCAGTCTCAGCTCAATAAAACTCCATAACGGAGGTTTTCTACGTTTGAGCTCGTTAACTACAAACCATGTGTGATTTAAGGGTGTAACTTTAAACTGTCATCATGTCTTCATTTGTTTTCAGCAAACAAACACACTTTTTTGCTCTCAAATGATTGCAGATGTTTTAAAATATTCATAACAACTGTATAATCATTATTTGTAATAAGTATTATGACTTGATCCGATGATTGATGTAACGTGTGAGCAGGGACTGTTTGGAAAAGTCTTCTTGTTTTTCAAGGACACTCAAAACTCAGAGTGATTTACCAAAAAAAAAAAAAACCTATTGCATTCACAGGCTGTGTTCTCAGAAAATCAAATCCACAAGACAGGGACATTGTGAAAAGGATAATGAAGTTAAAGTTGGTCGTTCCTTGTATTCTCAAAAGTTGCAGTCTTGACAGCTGGCTGTCACAGACTGAAGCGTCCTTGAACAAACCAACAAGGAGAGCTTTTATTTCATACTTCTGACAAAAAAACAAAAGGCGACTAAATGTTTACTGTGATGGATTCCCAATCTCTGTCACACCAAACAACTTTCAGCTCGCTGGCAGTTGATTCTTTTTTCTGTTCTTTTTTTTTTATCTTGAAAACTGAAACGGTGTCTCCTCTACAAAACTCATCCTTAATAATGTCAACAAGCAGCTTTTTATTTTTTAACTTCTTAATATCCTTTCTACTTTTTAATTGATTCTTAAAGTAGCAAAGTAGCAGCAAAATTAGTGACTGAAAGATTTATTTTTTTTAGATAAAAGAAGATAACAAGTCTCAGCCCTGTTTCACTGGTAACAAAGCATCCTGCTACAATAGATCACTGCTGTCTATGAAACCTATAGTCAACCTCAAAAACAGGTTATGTGATACATGTGAGCGCCGTGCCAAACCCTCACGACTGCTTTTGTGCCAAAAATGTGCTAAGAGCTTCTTTTCAAGAGTGAGAAAGAGCATGATTCGGAAAAGGAGCGAACGCTTAAAAAGGAAACAGATGATCCAGTTGTGAGCTTGTACGTGGATTGTTGAAAAATATATTCCCCTCGGAGTTGTAATCAGGAACGTAGCCGCTGCCAATAAGTTAACTTTGAGTAGAAATGATTGGGAGCTGCGTCTGGTGAACCTTTTTAAAAGGCTGCAAACCCTGCCAAATGCCACACTCACTCTCTCTCTCTTTCTCTCTCTCTCTCTTCTTTGCTGCAGTGAAGAAGCAGGGCCAAAGTGGCATCATCTCTTGCTTTGGCTTCAGCCCCTGCCAGTCTGTTTACGCCTGTGGCTCTTACTCCCGCTGCGCTGGCCTCTACTCCTGCCAAGACGGCACCCCGCTGGCTCTGCTGCCGACCCGCCACCACGGAGGCCTCACCCATCTGGTCTTCTCCCCCGACGGCAACTACCTGTACACCGGCGGGCGCAAGGTGAACACACAAACACACATATTCACAATGGCAGAGAGGAGACCTGAGGGTAATAATTCATTTGAAGGATCTCACATAAATCATCATCAAGGATTGTTTTGTGAAGCAGGTGACTTTGCTCTGTTGTAATGCAAAATGAGGTGACACAAGCATTATTAAAGGCTTTGGGTAAGAGATTCATACACTAATTTGAGTCAACATATATCTGATTAGACATGAAGACATTCCCCCTTAAGTGAAATTCCAAGTATTCAATGTTTCCCAAGCATCTACAGAGGGTTTGATTTGTTTTCAGAGGTATTAAATGGTTATTTGTTTAGTAATTAACTGGTACTCGTATATAGTAAAATATTAGCTGGTAAGAAGAGGTGAGGCACCGCAGTAATTTTAGTATAAATGACCCTCAGCGTCTGGAGTCTTCCCCTACTGTCATTTTAACAAATTGTCCGGAATGTTCTTTTGACAACTTACAATTTAGTGCTCCCAAAAGCATCCGCCCCTCGTGTGATTCAGTGTCCTCCGTTCATCCCCGTTACCTCCTGTCACCCCTGTTAAGATTCAATATACTTTGTGGTCTCAGGTCACACTGTCAGTTCATGAATCTACAATTTAGTTTTAGATGGTGTTGGATATAATCATCAATAAAAATGCTTGTATGAGTGTCAGTTTTCAAGGTGGTTGGGTAGGTTTACCTTACCTTTTAGTCTTTTACAGATCAGATTTTCAGTTTTAGTTAATGTATTTATTAGTTTCAGTTCAGATAAATTCATGAATTTAGCCATAATGAATACAAGCTACCTCTTTATGCTAATGTATGTTTAGTTTAATTACTTATTCGAGCACAGACGTTATTAGTTCAAATAATTAAATAATAAAAGAAAAATCTCTGATACCTGCTGGGCTCTGAAGCTTCTTTGA
Source organism: Scomber scombrus (assembly GCF_963691925.1). Classification (NCBI taxonomy): domain Eukaryota; kingdom Metazoa; phylum Chordata; class Actinopteri; order Scombriformes; family Scombridae; genus Scomber; species Scomber scombrus. The sequence goes on along the minus strand of NC_084992.1, from coordinate 17,878,949 downwards.
ATTGTGTGTGTGTGTGTGCGTAGGATCCAGAGATCCTCTGCTGGGACCTAAGGGAGCCAGGCAAGGTTGTGTTTTCACTCAAGAGGAACGTGGCAACTAACCAGCGCATCTACTTTGACCTAGACCTGTAAGTTTAACTCAACCAAGCAGAACTCCTCCTCACTGATGTGTGTATGTGATACGGCTTACCTTAAAGGCCACGCACTGTTCAGTGGGAGCATGTGAGTGTCATTCATTCAGCTTTTTTACATCCTGTTTGTTTACTCAGGGGTCATCATGGGTTTCCTCATACCTCCACTGTTTGGCACTTGCATTTTTATTTATTGTCCACTGATGTTTGTTTGTGTGCAGGTCAGGCAGGTACCTGCTGAGCGGGGACACAGAGGGAGTGGTGTCAGTGTGGGACACCCAGACAGCCCCTCCTGAGGGTACCGAGGAGCTACTGCAACCTCAGCTCAGGTTCCAGGCCCATTGGGACTGCACGAACGGCATCAGGTATTCAAAAATCGAACCCACCCCATTGATGTTTGCTAATGTCACAGCAATTAGCAATATAGCAGCATTAATTAATAAGACACATCAAATATCAGATTGTATTTTATTTACAAGATGTATCAAATGAAAGGTACAAATGGTTATGAAGCTGTGACGATGGAGAAAGATCAAATATGACTTGTGTATAAACAGATAACATCCAAATCTAACTGCGGATGGGGAGAAAATCATCAAATTTAAGAATTTTTGTTTACTGGCTGTGTTGCTGTTTTTCTGTCTGCTTCTACTGCTGGGATGTGCTGTTAGGTTTCACAAACCATAGGATGCAACAAACAAATCATCCACCATTTTCTAGATAAAAGAAGCCTCCAGTTTCTTATTGTAATACAGCAAAACATATTACTGCTTTGTGACGGGAATAAATAAAACCTCAGCACGCAGATGGTTGCTAAGTAGCAGTTCGCACAGTGTAATGTCAATGTTATCATAGTTGAACACAGGATATAAGTTCAAATAAAATATGTATGTATGGATGGCCTTGATTTTGCCACATAAAAGTGTAGAAGGTTAACTTATATACTTTCCTTCATAATGTGTATTATTTATAAACATATATGAAATGTACTTTAAGAGTACTACAGCAGTGCAAAGTAGCATACATTTCAGCCATCTACAATCTAAATGAAAACTCATTTACATTGTTTTTTTTTTTTTTGTTCCTCCATCCTTCTCTACCTCAGCGTTCACCCCTTCATGCCATTGTTGGCGACATCCAGCGGGCAGCGCCAGTTCCCGTGGCCGAGGGATAGTGACGGTGACTCCGCCTCAGACGGCGAAGGAGGCGAAGCTGTGATGTCACAGCAGGAGAGCCGACAAGACAACACCATGAGGCTGTGGTGGGCCGGACCCCTTGGCCCCGCCTCAGAGGAGAACCAGGAGCAGAATACAGCCGCGGCGGATGCCTGAAGCCCCTCTGACAAATTGGATCAAATTGAGTTACACCTTCCATGTGACATTTATTTCAGGAATGTTTTGGTGTGGATAAATCTGATTATGGGTCAGTCAGATTCAGTTTAGCATCAGCAACATGAAATCCCAACATGGAGAAGCATGTCTGGATCACTTTTATACAGCCATACATACATAGTCCGAATAATTTGAGTGTTAACACCATAAATCACCTGCGTTTAGGAAACATTGCGCATTATTCTACAAACCAGGCCTTTGTAGGGCTCAATTTGGTATATAACAGTTGTATCTTATCTATATGCCAAAACCATTGTCATTGCTAAAAGCAGGGAGTCCCACCTTACTCAGGATGAAACAAGTGAGTTGCATAAGGAGTGGATTGGAGCCCAACTTTCAATTCTGTTAATTTTTGGAAGGAAATTATTTTTTATGTAATCCAGTCAAGAGGAAACATGACATTTTTAAGGAAATTTAGTTTTAATTTAATTTAGCGGAGAAGCTACTTTTGGATTAATTAAAAGCCTTGTCTGTGGTGTTAAGCAGGATCCATTGTCCTGCCCGCAGCTCCGATCTGAGTTGTATCTATGGGGAGTGTCTGTTTACTTGTGTGTGCGTGTGGCTGTAATGCTGCCCCTGGAGATCCTTAACTGCTATAGTTAACAGTAAGTGCCATTTGTTCTTGAGCTTTGCTTTTGTAAACTGACGGGATCTCCTCTTTTTACCTTCTTTTTTAGACTATTGGACGCACCCAAGTCATTGTGTCGCTCTGTGCATACCCACGAAATGTATATTTTTGTAAAGCCATCATGATCATTCTAATTTTCGAATGTATACTCTATAAGCAGCTAGTTAATTACTGTAACCTCATAACAATGTGAAAGTCTATAATTAGTGGGTGCACCTGAGGGGGGAGACAAAACGTGATCTTTCGCTTATTTTTTCTACAACTGGTGGTCAGATGACAATTGTATCTGTGTGAGTGGTGATGTGGCAGCACAAAACACATTGTATTTGTATTATGGCATTAGTAATGTACTGCAGTGATATGCTTAATGCTTTTGTTGCCAACAGTGAGGTGTGCTTTGCTGCAGGGTTTCTTTGCAGGTTAAGGATCTGATCAGAACACGCTCCAACCAAAGCCTTGTATCTTTAGACACTGAGGAGTAGGAGGAGAAAAAAAAAAAGTCTCTGCTGATTCAGGTGTCACTTCTCAGAACTCTAATTTGTTGCCAAACAATAGTAGCTATGCATTTGTAGCTATTATTACTCAATATTACACAACTTTACTCTCTAACCAGGAAGCATCAGGAACCATGTAGGCCTTGATGATGTCATACAAGTCTCTCGATAGTGACTGTCTACAACAGGTGGCTTTGTGGTGGTTTTATTTAAGCTGGAGTGAATTAAAAGCATATCTCTTCACAAGATTCACGGCCTCATTTTTGTCCTTTCTGTTGAAGGGAGTTCAGAGTCGAATGCCCTGTAATAAATCCTCAATGAATGCAAGATGTTACACTGGAGTCAAGAGGCAGCTCTTAAAAGCTAAAGGGACTATTGGCTTTCGCTTATGAGATGGAAACTATTGATAGCTTTCACCTTTCCCACACACATTATGTATGAATGCACACACACTCATGTATTTGATTGTCTGAAACCACGGGGGCACACAGAGCAGAGAGCCAAGTTGGAGAGCTGCACTGTTGTGTTGTGCGGGTTGCTTAGCGACCGTCTCCGCCTTCGGAGAGGAAAGTAGGTAGAAAGACGACAAGAAGGAAAATTGGGGGCAGAGAGAGAGAGAGAGAGAAAATGCCAAGTGAGTGTAATAAATAATCCAGGGGTGTAGTGATTGCCACTTGTTTGTGTGATGGTCTTATCTAAGCCCTACCAGAGAGTGATCCGTGGATCCTTTTCACCCCTGGGTGTCTGCTGTAAGTCATTAGGGATGGAAAGTGGTTATAGTGGATAAGAAGATGTCTCAATGGATTCATCTTCGGACAGTTCCTTAGGCTTTAATTTATGTTGTATTATTAACTATAAACTGACAACTACAGACAGATGTATGCAAATTACAATCAATAATATGCCACTAATCAAAGGAATCATGTCCATTCATCGGATTCAGAAAGGATTAAAACTGTCAGAGCAAAGGGTCTGAATAGGTATAAAATCACAGTATTTCATGTATTTAAATTTTAAAGCTGCTCTAATCAATATATTTGTATTAAGGATGGATGAAAGGGCAGTGTATAACGTAAAAGGTGTCAATCATAGTAATGAATTATCACCAGTCTGCAGTTCCCTTTCAGTTCTACTGGGAGTTTTAGTGTCTTTCAGCTCATTGTTTTGGTTCAGTCTCACTGCTTTTATCTTTGTTTAACAGCCTGGTTAACTATTAGCTGCGTAATGGAGCATATGGCTGCAAAATAGCGAGATATGTGGTCTTGTTGGAGACTAAAACAGAGCTAAAAATGTATGAATATGCATGTCAACAACAGGTAGCTAAAACATTCACTACATTCACAACTTTACGAGGCCATTATATGTCAGGGTTGTGTTTGCTGTTTGTTGCACTACCTTCATGTGGCCAAAATATCAATTAATGCAGGTTTGATAGGTGAATATGGAAAATGTTATTTATTTTTAGGCTTAAAGGACTTTGTGAAAATGATTAGGAGAGGAAACAGGTTAAGAAAAGGTAGAAGGTTTTTCTTCTTACTGAAGGGAGGGTAGTCTAGATTGTTTTTGGGAGAGTCAGTGATTGAACTTTATCTCTCCAAAAAACACTTAATTTGTTACTATCCTATAGCAGCTTAACAGAAAGCAAAATCATTATCTTTTAATTCGTTAACATATCAAGGGTTAAACTATAATACACCGTTTTAGATTATTGTGCTCTTTTGGTTATTAAAGGTAGAGTCAATCTAGAGAAAGATTGTTAATTGAAAAAATAAACCACTCCTGTGAATTTTGCTGTCATTTTAAAAACATGGTGTGTAGACTGATCCATTTTATCCACTTTAATTGTCCTGAAAGCTGCATTAAGATTCATAGAGTCAATCCTGCCCAGCTGTGATATTATGGTGACTTTTTTGTTCGTATTAGAGTCCTTGCCTCAAGGATAACGCTGTACACATTTTTTTTCCTATTATCGTTTGTCCACTGAAAGCCATTACATTTAGTCTGCTTTTTTGCTTTTGTTTCCGCACAAAATTGGTTGAATCTCATGACAAATTCATGATAAACCACTTCAGGCAAAGTCACATCAGCCCAACTTTCCTAAAGCAGTTACTGTAAACCTCTGAAATGTACAACGTTTGCCTAAATGTGAAATTATGCCTACAGTCGTATTATAAAAACGTTTTCCCTCAAGGCTAAAACCATTAATTGCATGTGAGAGATATTGATTTCAATATTAAACGAGTCTTCTATTAAGTCCCATTTTCTAATGAGGTTTATCAACCCTGCCAACAATGAAATTGGAGAGGAAACACTGAACAATTGTCATCTTTAATTCTGTCTAATTGCCACACGTGCAGTGAATGGTATCTGTGCTTCCTTCATAAAGGCATGTCGGCCAAACCTTTGTGCTGCTACACAGATGACAGCGAGGCCATTATCTTCATCCCAAGGTGGCTGCAGTGTACTCTTTCCACTTGTGCAGTTAATGAGCCAATCCACATCAAGTGTTCTGTGTTTCTGTGTTCTGTGCCTCCATTTACGTCGCATCCTGAGTGAGTCTCCATGGCCTCGCATAAGTGCCTTCCATTAGACTGACACACACACACATACACATACACACAACTTAACAGTCCCAGTGCCTCATTGCCAGGGAGTGTGCGGAATAGTAAGTAATGGGATCTTGATATTAAGAAAGACATTTGAAAACAATTATTCAAATGGCTGTCTGCCTGTTGAATCTTCTAATCCCACAGTGAAGCACTCAAGCAAACACTCAGTGGTGTGACCCCAGCTGAATTAGCATGGAGGAAAAGAGGAGCACACAGCTCTGAAGCTTGAGATGCTAAAATGTCTAGACTGCTCTCTGGTTTTTCACTCTCATGCTGCCTTTGAAAGGGAAAGGCTTTTTAGAACATGCGGCAGAGGGAACAGATTTCCTGTAGCTTTTAGAGGTTGTCATACATGGCATTTCTCAAAATGTCAAAGGGATGAGGCCTTTATCTCTGAGAGACTTTGAATGTGTTTGGCAGGCGCTTAGCACAGGGCTTCACTCTGACCTGGCACTGACACACCAGTGTAGCAGAGATGTTACATCCAGTTTTCTTCAGAGTTAATAGGTTATGTGCTGCATTTACACAGCTGCCACATTATTTGGTACACCTCTCAGTTTACAGCTCAGGCTTTTAGGAAAAGTGTCACCTTAATTAAGCGTAAAGTGCCTGGTTGAATTTTGGCTGAACCCTGGTGGTCGCAGATGTTTTAAAAGTGAATTTAAAATGATAAATATCCAATAACAGTGTTTAAGAGAATGTGTATACTGCATTATCAACATTTTAATGATTTGTTAAAGTAGCTATAGGCTATTATTAAGTTTTGGTATATTTTGACTAGAGGTGGGAACGTTTACATTTCTTTATAAATGATTAAAGGATGTCCGTTTTTCTCCAATGTGAGGTTAACGTTTTTGTTTTTTTCAGTTTAGATTTTAGGACCATATCTGCAAGTGCTTAGCCTGACTATGGTTATTGTTTCTCTTTATCCATTAATTTTGTTCATATGTGCATTAGTTTTCTTTCTCTCTTTTTTTAAACTACAAAAATGTAAACTAAGCCAGGACTTTCTTTCTTTGAATTTGGACTCTTTAGTTCCTGTTTTATTTTGAAACATTTTCTCTTTGAGTTTTTGTTCTCTTTACTTCCTGTGTTTTCCCGCCTCGGTTGATTACCTCCTTTGTTTCACCTGTGTCTTGTTTCACTCACCTGCGTCCGGTTTGTAATTATCCCTGGTGTATTTAAAGTCAGTTTTCAGCTCAGCGTCAGTTGAGATTCTCTGTTATTTCCTGTTATGCTCAGCCAGCTTTTTTTCGTCTTTGTTTTCTGTTCTGTTCTTTTTTTCTTTCTTTTGTTTTTTTTTGCATGCAACAAAGATGTATTTTCTTCAGCCCTACTTTCGCCTTCGGTCTTTGTAATGGGGTCCACCTGCTCTGCTCTCCATTGTGATAAGTACTGTAAGTGATGTTTCCCCTGCTCAGAAAAAGCTTTACAAATATAAAACCTCAAATCAAACATTCATATTAGAAATAATCCATAATTGATAATAGTTTGGGTTTACAGTGTCTCTTTTTATGGTGGTGGTCTACTCTATGGGGAAAGGGCTTTTTGAGCCACAGGGGGATTATTTGCTGCAATACCACAAGTGGCCACTGGGAAAACTTGGTTGCAAGGCTGAGCAGTGGAGCCCTATCCAACCTTTGTAATACATCCATGACCCCAACCCCAGCAAAGGCTAGCTAATTAACAGGGATTAGCCTACATGATGATAGCATGTCCATTCACTAAAACTAACATAGCATAGCAACATAGCATACCTTTCTCCTTGTCACGTTTGTTGTCTTTTCTTTTTTTAATACTTCACCCTGAGCAGCTTTTTACATTCTCTCTAATTCCCAAGCCTTTGCTCTCCATTCCATCATATCCATCAATACTCTAGCATATTGTGACTGCATTGATCACTCACTGATGAACTTTTTTTTTTTTTTTGGCACCACCCCGAGGCGCCCACCTATGTAACCTGTAGCAAGTGCTCCTCCTGTCTCCCACCAATTCTTTTTGACACTGATTGCCATGGCTAAGATGATTACTCAAAATGAATGCAGCATAGTTCCAACAGCTTTCCTTTTGGTCCCCTAATATGGGCCCACATTTCCCATAAAATGTCTAGTAGCAGCATGTTCAAACCAATCACTTTGAATCAGCTGCAACTTTTACCGCAGAGTAATGCCGTCAACACACCAGACTGACCAATCAAATTCGTACAGCACACATTCTTGATAGACAACTTTGTAATGTGAACAGGGTAATTCTGCTGTTTACCTCTCAATAAAACAGCGGTCCCAGAGTCCTTCAAAGGATTGTTGTCCTTGAGCCCAAACCAAAATTACATGAGCACGTCAGTCTTGATGAATCTCCTACAGGGCAGCACTATCCACGATCAGTAAATTGACTTTGACATATAAAAGAGTGTCTGTTTAACTTGGATGGAGGATCTTCCCAGCATGGCAGAAAAAGTGAGGGAGTGGGCTCTGCCACATAAAGATAAATCTACTGGCGTCATTTCTGCAGACTTTATTTTACAAAGCTTCTTCTATTTGTTAGCTGTGTATTGTTGCATTTCCTAGCTGCAGAAGATCAATAACTTCTACTGTTAGGAAAGGAGCTCAATTCCAAAAATAGTCAATGTCTTAATGTGCATGCGTCAAATATGAAACTCCTTATTGTTCTCCGTCAGAAGTAGAGTCATTTTCACATTGCCACATTTTTTGCTCATTATAGATAGACCAGTCTGAAGTTCAGATGACTTGAGGTTTTCCTCACAAAGCCCGAATCTGCAGGGATATTATATATAAGTCCCAACCAACCTATTTCATCAGCCGCCAAAATAGCCACGTTCCTATGAATACATCACATTTCCATTGCAAAAGGCTGCAGCAGTGATTGACGCGTCCTTGTTCTCTGGTTTACATTAGATGTGAAAATAATTGGCACCTGTATTCCTCTGCATGCACTAAAGCCAGGGAAAAGCACAGCACCACAGGTTTCATTTCACCCTGGAGTCTGATCCCCTTCTATTCACTCCAGATGTGGAGGCACACACACATATACCCTGGATATCTATCAGAAATAGCTGAGAAGATTAATACAGAATAAAGATGTGTCATATCATCGTATTCCACACATTCAACTGTTGCGGACACATAGAAGCGAATAGCTCTGCATTGATATTTCTCTCACGGATATGTAAGCCATCATGCATATAGAATATCAACTTAAGTTATGTACTCACATATGTGCTTCTACCATCCCTCTACCCTTCACCTCATCCTCTTCTCATCCTCTCTCAATCTCCTCATCCTGCTCCACACATTCCCTCTGGCGATATCCGTAGCTAGTTATCATGAGGACAAGCCTATTGAAGTACATTAAGCATCCAGTATCCCAGCCAGCCCTGACAGATTGAATGTGATCTTGGCGGTTTAGTGGGGTGTGCGATGCCCAGGGAGAGTAATTGCTTGCATAATTGCACTCTGGGGATTGGTAGAGCCTAAATTCATCCCTCTACCTGCCCTCAGGCAACATGGACAACCCATGTCCCAACATCTGTCCATTCTTTACACCTTTCCATACACCACCCTCCTCACTCATTCCCCTCACCACAGTAGCTGGAGGGTAGGTTTATCGTGGAGTCAGCAGGCAGAGTGGTGTCAGGGGGAGCAGGTGGAGCATGGGCCAGGTCAGAGGGGCTCTGCATGGGTCTGAGGAGACAGATGGAGGAGGAGATTAGGAGGAGCATGGACATACCCTGTTGATAAAATGAAAAGGGAGGCAGAGGAGATGAGAGGAAGACACACAGAGAATATGAAAGCCAAAGTCCAAGCGAGCGAAGATGTGTGTGTGTGTTCCTGCACTAGATATTCTCATAAGGATCGAAAGATGAGGAAAATCCTCTCAAGTGGAGACACTGTGGGTGTCCTGCAACTTCTAAGGGGCTACTTTAGCTTTAGAACTTAGGAGTTAAAGTTAGCATAAAGTCTTTTAGTGCCTGCTTTCATTGTGAGTGAAATTTACTGCTGGGGCACAAGATGAATACAATTGACTGCAATTGTCTGGCAGGGCTCTGATAGGTCTGGTATACTTTATACTTTTATAGGTGAACTGCTCACTACTCATAGATTCATTCAACCTGTAATAACTGGTTACAAGCATACACTCCCTATTAAGGGGCCAACTATCAAAAAGTCTAGAAACACCTGGTATACAGCATGCACCATTTAAAGTAAAAAGTGACTTTGGAATGTTGCAGCCAATCAATATTCACATGCACAATGTGTTTTAATGTTTTCCAGCTTTAAGCAAGCCCTCAATTTCTGGGCATTGCATTGTGGGGCAATGGTGTCCAACAGCACCTTTTCAAAATCAAATAGATTTTTTCATTTACATTGATGTCTTACTTCATTTGTCACTTTTCTAGTATGACTGCAGAACATTAGCAAAGCCTTTTTTCTTAGGGCTACAGCTGAGTATGAAAGTTATACAATATTGAGCTATGTAATTTGGATAAGATAAGAAAAATCTAAAATACAAACAGACTTATCATTTAAGGCTTAGCTAAAACCTGTAATTACTTATTCATTTCCATTGGTTTGAGCCAGGCTGAGATGAATAGTTGATATCTCTTCCTGTACTTGCAGAAGGTTAGATGGCAGTGACTAAAGAAACACTTTTAATGCACCTGCAAAACAATGTAGAGTCTAAAAAGTACTGTTGGATATTACCACTTCAGGTAAAGGTTATTCTCAGACTTAGATTTGAGTTTAGGGTTAAAATTAGATCTATATTTAGCTGACATGAGAGGTTGGAGACAGTTTCTCTTAAAGTATAGCTAAAGAAGTTCAAACATACAGACTGCTTAATAATGCAAATGCAGCTAAGTCTGTGTGTGTGAGAGATCAGCTGTCAGGTACGAACTGTTTACTGATGCAGAATCAACGAGTCACTCAGTGCAATGCATATGTGTGATCTGCACATCACATGTTGCTCAACCCCTCACCACTCCTTATTTAATCCCCTCCCCCGCGTCTCGCTCTGTCACCGGAAGATACAAGGAGGTGTGTGTGTGCATGCTGGAAGCTTAGTAGTGTTTACTGCAGCAGTGTTTGTGTTGTGTGTGTGTGTGTGTGTGTGTGTGTGTGTGTGTGTGTGTGTGTGTGTGTGTGTGTGTGTGTGTGTGTGTGTGTGTGTGTGTGTGTGTGTGTGTGTGTGTGTGTGTGTGTGTGTGTGTTAAAGAGAGAGAGAGAAAGAGAGAGAGAGAGAGAGAGAGAGAGAGAGAGGAAGCTCACAGGGACAGACAGATGCTGAAGGATAAAGATGTGCAGCTGAGATCTATCAACTGCAAGGCGGGCGAGGGTGCCATGCTCTGACACCGACTCACATCCTCACACGCGCACACACACACACACACACACACACACATTTCTGTACCACCCTCAGTGTGAATTTCATTCCCATCAGGGTGCATGTTTTCCTGTCTGAGGTCTTTGTATTGCCCCCACCATGGGTGTCTGTGTCGGTCCGTGTGTTTGTATGTGTGCACACATTCACCTTAACCCTTACTGCCTCATGCTTAATGTTAACCATACTGTAATTGCTTATTATATGCATGTTTGCAGCTGCACATGCTGTTTGATAGCGATGCCTGATTTTGTGCAAATGTGTGTGTGTGTGTGTGTAGTCTGGCAGCTGAAGCAGAGTGTGCCCAGAGTCACCAGGGAGAGGATGCGGTTATGGAGGAGAGTTGAAGGTCGGCGCACCAAATGAGGTCAGCATTAGTAAATGAGCACTAATAAAGTATTTATTAGTTAGTATTACTAATCATAGGACAATAACAATACTCATAAACCAGATGAGTGCATATGAAGACTTCTTACACACATATACTCCCTCTTTCCGCTCACATTATCACTCCAGAAAGTACATCTAGTTATTCAGCATGGGCAGATCTGATGTAGGTGGTATCTTTATAGCTCTGCACTTTTTAAAACTGACTCATCTTTGACACAACACATACTCAAACGTAGCAAAAGAGAGCGCCACAAACCAGCCAGTTTTCCCACACAGATAGATTCCCAGACTGAGCAGAGGGTTTGTTTTTCATGCCAGCTCCACCTCTGAACTGCTGTTGTCTCTAAACCAGTCTGTCCTCCTCCACTACATTTAGCTCTGTCATCTGCCCTGCCAAGGTTACTGGAGGTCAGTGCAACAGAAACGGCTCCATCTCTGCTCTCTTTTCATTTTTTTTTCTTTCTCCCCTCCCTTTCTTTCCCATTTTTCTTTTTTTCTGAGCAGCTCTATAAAATCTCCCCACAGTATTTGTTTCTTGTTTGGATCTCATAACCTGCAATTACAATTCTTGTTGGAAGGCATGCTGTAATTTTGTATCGCAGAAGAAATGTCTGCACTTTTGTCTTACTTAGAGATCCTTCAGCTAAAGCAGACGCTGGTTTAAGCTCCTCTAAGATCACTCATCCGCTCTGCTAAAGTGCCCTTGAGCAAGACAGTGAATCCCTGCCAGCAGCAGGTCTGCTGTTATTGTAGACATGACTTACCTATCATTTCTGTCCCTGACTCCCTACACTCTCCTCCATCTCGATCTCACTTTCATTTCCTCTATCTCCCTGGCTGTGCAAGAACAGCAGGAGGTGTTCATGGTGCATCAAGTTTTTCCTCCATCTGTTGTTTTTTAAGTGAAATATTTTGAATGAAAAATATTAAAGGTCCCTGCCTCCCTCTCTCTCTCCCCCCCTCTGTCTCTCGTGTGTTTATGAAAGTGTGTTGCACTGCAGCCACAGCTTGGGGAACAGACAGATTTCAGTACTGTAGCATTGCAGGCAGGGCTGGAAGTCGTATAAGGAGCAGGGCCTCTGCGAAGGATGAATTCCCTTGATGGAAATGTCATGTCAGCACTATTTACATTTGGGCAGTGAGTTCAAGAAGTAAAAAAAAAAAAAAACCTCAACATGGCAGAGAAATTATATGTTGTGTCAGTTAATGTGAGTAAAAATGCACACTAACACGCAGTTTTATCACATCTTGTAGCTAACTGTTTTGTTTGGGGTTTTTTAAATCTAAGAGTGGCCAGATACATCTCATCATTTTTAAAGCGGTTATGCTGCGATTTACCATCTCCATAAAATTAGGGGATTCACAAGAACCTGATATTTTCTTTTATGGGTCAAGCTTCAGAAATGCCAGATCCATCATTTCCCATAATGTTGGATCTTTGATTACACCCTCCCTGTCCACTTTTTCCAAACCCCGCACCTGCAGTCTGTAACATCGGCTTTCTGTTATAAACTTGGAGTCTGACAGTCCAAGCTGAGATAACCCTGACTTCATCAGGGTTATTTATTAAACTCTGGAAAGCTACCACCAGAGCCCTAGGAGATATTATACAACTGTATTCACAGGCTGAGTCATACTCGTGAGGATTAACTGAGCTTCATGTGTGAAATCAGTGGAGTGCCCCTTTTAAGGACATCTAAATGTGTGCCTTAGTCCTCTTGTAGGTTTGATTTTTCTACAGAATAATGTGTGAAAGACTGTAGGATGAATAGAAAAGTATGCAAAACTCTTAATATTCTCGGATATTACAGTTCATTTGGTGACTCAACAGGCTCCACCATCACTTTAACACACAGTGCAGTCAGGTTCATGCACTGCATCCACCACATGGGGGCAGTACAGCCACAGTTTTGACAGCCCTCCATTATCAAGCTCATGCATGTTCCCGTGCACGTGTGAAAGTGTATAAATGAATCAGTGTCAATGTTCCCGGCGACCGGGGGCCTCAGTGTAAACAGTGGTGTGTGTGGCCCTCAGCAGGGCCTGTCACCCGGCTCGTCCTGTACCTCGTCATGCTGAACGGCCCACTTTGAAGCGTTGGTGCGCTTCCTCTGATCTGTTAAGGCAGAGGCGGGCAGGGGGATCACATCCTCCCACACAGAGAGGGGATTCTTTTTGTTTAGACTGGACTACAGACCAATGAGGTGGATCCAGTCTGATGATCATGTGTGACATCAACCCAGAGCCAGTCATTTCATTGTTATCTGTACTTTACAATGACATGCAACTTATTCAAAGTATGAAAGTCTAATGCTACTTTAACCTTTTAAATTTCTGCAGTGCTATTCCTTTAAAACATCTATAATGAGTTACAGTGTGATCTCATCGTGTACCTTGAGGCACATTTCATCTTAATATTACTGTAATAAAGCATAAATACTCCTATAGGGACCTATAGCTTCACCATGACATTTGTGTAATATCCCTCTAATATTCCTGCTAGATTTTTTTCAACTCTATCCTTTTCCAGTTGGACGTGTGATTCACAGTAAATACATTGAGGGCGCTCTTGCTCTTCCATCTCGGCGTTGAAGCTGAGGAGGGCGCACGTTGGTGCGCGTCTAGAAAGGTGGGGGGGTTCTTCTTCAGCGTTTGAAAGGAGGCAGAATAGAGCGCCAGGGAGTCCAGAGGTCCGAGTCGGGGGCCCCTGAAACTCAGAGAGGAGGTGGAGAAAGGAGGTGCTGAAAGGGACTCGATACCGCCTCCCCCGAAAAAGCCTGGAAGAATTGCGCTCCGTCAGTGCGCCCTGCCTGCCAGTCGGAGGATGGGGATTTTTTTTCCATTCATCCACGTCCCCTTTTTCCCTCCTCCTTCTCTCAAACAACCCAGTCGGTCTGTCAATGTGCTGTGAGCATTAGGGCAAGTCAAACCAGTGGGATTTTGAGGCAGAGAGACGGATGAGATAACGAATGAACCGCTTTCTACTGGCCGAGAAGAGACGCGTCCAGCTCTCCAAATGATGCGCTACATCAGATAGGCGTCAATTTCCAACAGGGACTGATGCACAACTCGCATCTTATTATTATTTTGTATCACTTAGCAAGTTTCACGTTGGCTTTGTGCGACCTTATAAGAGTGGAGATGCTTTTCTAGCTCTTTGGTTTCTTTTTGCCTCAGTTTACTTGTGTTGTAGCTTGAATAGATTCTTGGATTTACCATCGATTTGGATCTTTTGATTCTTTCTTTTTTTCCTCATTTTCAACCAATCCGTTGCTAAAGGATTTGCGGATTTACAAGCCGTGTTCAACCTGTGTTATTTCCCAAAGAGGAGAATAAGGATTGTAATGCGCATTGACTAAAGCCCATCGAGCATCAACATGTCTTTATGAGGATGGAGCTGTGGACACGAGTGACATCTTTTCCATATTAAACGCTTTTACCTTCACAGTTTTGGCCTGAGCTCGACTGTTTTCCTTTCCTCGCAGACTGACAAGATTTCTTTTCAGTCCAGTCTGATATGTTGGAAGGTAGATCTTCTTGCGACAAAACAAGGTAGCCTAATGGGAGAGAAATCACATAGAGTCGGCACAGAGAACAAGGGAACATTGTTCGGAAAAAGACAATTAGGGCGCACCGAAAGGCAACAGAAATAGCTCTTGGGTGGCGATAAATTTCAGTAAATTCGATTCGGTGGAGTTATATTTGAGCTGAAGGAACGCTGCTTTGGAAGAAAAGGAGGACTGATGACAAATTAATGGGAAAGTCATGGGATTGGCACTGAAATAGTACGGCCGTGGACGCGCAGAAAAACCGTCGATTTTGGACAGCCAGACGCACGGATTGAACAAGTTTCTCCTGCACATTTCAGAGTGTGTTTTTTGGTTTGATCCAGTGCCATTTGATGCATTTTGGATCCATGAGGTTATATACAACAGGCTTTCGCTTCACTCTTTGACTGTCTCTACCTATAGCCGGCTCGGCTGTAGTCGCTCATCCTTTTGTTTTGAGAGTCTCCTTGCAACAGCATTGAAAACACAGAAAAGATTACCCGTTTCTTCTAAATGGGGCTACATATGCTGGGTTTCAGGGTTGAGATGGCGTGTCGAGGAAGTGGGAATGGATTGGGGATCCTGCTGGTATTCTTACTGGATTTACTGGGGACGACGGCCAGCAATATGGAGCCCATCTACTGGAACTCCCTGAACGAAAGGTAAGAGGTTCTCAAATGCAAACCTTCGATTTTTTTACTGCTTCCCTTAATTGCAGATTTGAGTTTAAACTTCCCTGCCCACGCCTGATTGAATAATTAGTGTAATTTCATGTTGGAAGTTGGGAGTGCAACCAAAGCTCAAGAGATGGAACATTTAATGAAACTCGTTCACTGCTCAGTGTATGGTAGTAATGCAACATGGCACACTAGACACTATAAAGTTAGATAAGAGCAGAAATTCACTAACGAGTAGAGGCCTACCGCATATAAAGTCCCTATAGAGTATTAATGATTTTTCATCAAGGTCTCTCTTTGGCCAATTCGTCACACCGTCTTCCCCAAATAACATCATTCCATCATTAGTGTTTGCAGTATAACAGGAGTTCAATAGAAACAGGGTAATGTGATAAATGGATACACCTTGAGTTGAAACAGGCTGCTTTGTTTCACAGCTGTTCTGAATTTGTCACACTCTCATTGATTATTGTGGATGATCCAGCTGTAGTTCTTTTCATTGGTAAAGTCCCAGTAAGCTGCAGGGGAATAGACACAGGCTTGGTGGTGTGTGTGTAGGAAAATAAAGACTTGTGAGATGCTCTAATTGCTGTTGCTGGATGACCTTGATTAAAGCCTAGGCCCCGGCCGCAGGCCTCTCTCTCTCTCTCTCTCTCTCTCTCTCTCTCTCTCTCTCCAACACCCAGTCTGCCCAGTCGGCCACGCTCATTTGCATTTTTTCTTTCCCCTGGAGAAGGTGTCAGGCATTAGTTGAGGAAATGTCATTTTAAACACCTCTCTGCCGTCCGGCCTTAACGACCGACACCACTTTCCTCACACCTCTGCCAATTTCCTTGTGTCTGAATAGACGCCCGGTGGGGGCGAGGAGGGGCTGGAGAATAACAGGGCAGCTTGTATGGGAGGGGGGGGTTGTTCCACCAGGCTTCACTTCTCTACTCCTGACTACTTTTTATGGGGGAAAAACTGGATTGACAAGGTCGATAAATAATTATTTGTAAGCCAACAAACTATCTTGGAAGGATCAATAATGCTACATTTTGATTATTTCTCATATTTTACAATTCAGTCTTCAATTTTTCATCTGTTCATATTGCTAAAAAAATTGAAAAAATAAAATTAGATTTATGTCAGCTACCAAAACCTTGCCATCTCCAGCTCACACCCATGCCAGAGGCTTTTTCCGAGAGAGAGAAACAGGTTTTTACTGCGTCCGTGTGCTGTAGGCTATGCTGGCTGCCCAGTTTCTCCCCTTTCCACAGATGTGACTGCGTGGGCCCCGCTGTGGAGCCAGGCATGAAACCCTTAATGAGGGCTTTTTGTCAGCAGTGGGTGGATTCACCCAACAGGGAGCAGAGTTGGACACGGGAGGGTAATTTTCACTGAAAAGCTAACAGCCTGGGCTTTTGAGGCCTTACAGGTGATTCCACGCCATTGTTTCCTAATGGAGTTTAGTGTTAGGTGGGTGTCAGGGCTTAGTGAGTGAATGGGCCTGGCTTGCAATTAGAAGGGTGGTGGCTTTGACACCAGACTCTACCGTCATCGCCAAGCTCAAGCGTAGATTCAAAACACAAAGCCTGGACTATGAAGCTTCTTCACAAAGCTTCACAATTCATAGTTAATCAGCTTAGTCATTCCTCCCGTTAAGTTTCTTGGCCCCCTCACACACTTGCATGTACTTGTTTCTTCTCGGCCTCTACATGACAAGAGCAGTACTTTAGTTTCCACTGCCTCAGGGCAAAATAGGCTTTGGCCCTGGGCTGAAATATGTTAAGAGCCCATGCTCGGCCAAATAGTGCGCATCTTCCAAGGACACAGTCCTGAGCCCACACACATCTGGTTTGTACTTCTGAAATGAGGCGAAAAGTAAGCAGAAGCAGTCTGTATCAATCAGGTGCAGGAGTGCATGTATGGTTCACATCTCTTCTGTGTAGCAAATGGACTGTCACGTTGTTAACCTCTAAACCTCTGCTGGATGTACCGCTTTGAAGTTTAGACCGTCCACCTGCAGCTTCCCTCCACCTCTCCTCCCATCTTTCTTTCCGCCTCTGTGAGCAATCTTCAGCTCCCCTCTCTCGCTCTGCCCCTTCTCCCCTCTGTCTTTCACAGCTTTCGCCCCCTTTTTTCTCATATTTTTTTTCTTCCTCTCACAATGCCCTTACCTACATGCCCCCCCGCTTCCTCTTCCATCCGTCTCTCCCTCCTTTTTCCCTCCTGTCACTTTCCGTCTGTCTCTATCTCTGCCTCGCTCCGTCAAGCCCCCTTCTCCCCCTCCCGCCCCTCCTCCGGTGCAGTGACCAGACGTAGCAAATTGGAAACATGTGTCACATCCAGCCACTAATTATAGCGCTACATCAGCCACTGACACACCCAAAGATGTGTTAGGAGTGATGGGTTGAGGAGGAAAAGAAGGCACCCATGGGTGTAGTGAAGAATACCTGACTTTTAGCTGCCCTTTCATTTACAATATTAATTACTTGAGTATACAATAAGCTAAAAAAATCAAGCTGACATGTATTATAGTAAAATATAGTTTGAAAATACTTAGTCATCAGGTGCTGCATCCACCCTTTTATTGACTGCTCCATCATTTTAAATGACTGTTGCCCGAGAGAAAGAAAAGAAACAGAGCTGTGCAGAGAGGAATATAAACAGACAGGTGCTTGGAGGTTAAAGAAAAACAGGAGGAGCAGCAGAGAGAGCAGAGATGAGGAGGAGGGAGGAGGGGGGTGGGGGCAGGGGAGACAGTCCCAACCTAAGTAAATCAATACCAGTTAAGTCTCAAGTGCCAATACAGGTTCTGCTTGAGGAAGAGAGAACTGAACCAGAACGATCACCTTGGGAAGAGCTTCCCCCCACCAGACATACATTATCCTTATCTCAGCATCTCCTATTATCGGCCTTACACGGCCATCCTAATGAAAGATCGAATCTTACATTACTGCTGAGGAGTTGGGTGGGGGTGGGGGGGTTAAGGGATGCTGGAGTGCAGGTGACCCACCCACACACACACAAACATACACACAGACACACACACAGGATCAAAGAGTGTAGGTCACACTGATGGACACACATATACACAGAGCGAGAAAATGAATCCAATTAGAGAGAATGTTGGCTGTGGTCACTCCTCTGATCACAGCATATGGAGTTTTGTAGTTTTTGGCTGTTTTGCAAGTTTGATTTCAGTGTCTGTTCTTAAGGCCAAAGCGTCTCATTCACCCCCCCTCCCTCTGCTCGCAGCCCCCCCTCCCCTTTTTCTCTCTTTCCATACTTTGGTAAACGGCTGTAGATTATTGTAAACGGCTGCTGAGGGTGGGTGTCTCCTCGCTGTGCGCTCGCGGTGACTTGTAATACAACTATTCCCCCTAAGATCCACATTAAAATTTAATCCCCCCTTCCCGTTTCTCAATAATTCATTAATCGCCGGCTAATTGGCGCCGGATAAAAGACTAGCTAACTAGGCTAAGTGTTTCAACTACAAAAAACCAGAGAAAAGACTCCCAAAAAAAAAAAAAAAGACTGGAAATCTTCTTGGTGAGGGCACTTTGGGATTGAGCGCGGAGAGTGGAATAAGTGTTAGTAGGTCAAACGGGGTGTCCTATCAGAGGAGCAGCATGGCAACACCCGTTTATTGATTGTTTGTGTGTTCTAAACTCCACACCCGGTTTCACCCTTGCGAAATTCACCCGTAGGTCTCCCCTTCGTGAATAATGCATGCATGCACTGAGGCCTTTCTGGGCTGTGTGGATAAGTAAGCAGTAGCCTGGTAAGCCTACACGCATCCTTAGGCTAAATGATTAGAGAATATCCACTGGGTAGCTTTTTTTATGTTAAGAGGGAGTGTAAAAACAAGAGAAGGAATGTCGTGGAGAGAAGAGAAGGAAAGAATATGAACCATATTGCTCAAGCTGCCTTTTTAAAGGAAGCAGGCAGCGGCTCTCCTCTTCTCCCTCACTCCCCCCCCCCAGTGAAAAAGAGGAGTGTGTGTAAGTTTACGAGCTGAGAGCAACAGGAGCTGTGAAAAGAGGTTTCAGCTGAGGTGGCAGAATGGAAAGGCAAAGGGAAGGAGAAAGAGAAGGCAGCCAATCCTTCCAGAGGCTGGAATCTCTTTCTTTTCTTCTCTTTTCTTTGGGCTCGCAGGCTGGCAGATGGACACACAGGTATGCAGTCGGATCACGAAAATACAGACGTGCGTACAGACGGATCCGTTGCAAGCGCACATTCACAACAGATGCCTGCACACGAACACATAAATGAGCCTCTGGGGGCGCGACCTCCCCTCCCATCTCTGTCGGACACGTGTGTAAAGAGTGTGTGGTCCTAATGTATCTCCTTTGTTGCATGTGCTAGTGAGCATTAAACACACACACACGGTAAACACAAGAAGGGAAGACACACACACACACACACACACACACACACACACACACACACACACACACAGGAGAGATGAGGAACTTGGTAGGCGTCACGGACTGTTGTTTCACACGGAATTCATTCATTATTTTATCACTCGATTATAAGTTTATTTGGCAGGGGCAGTGCACATTCATCAACATCATAACAGCTATAAAGCGGTGTTGTAAATATGCTGGGGTTAGCTAAAGAACTAATTTACTTCTTCACTCCCTCGGGCTTTAGAAGTGACTTTGGGATTTTGGTAATTGTTAAAAGTGCTGATGATTAGGATGAAGGAGATTAAAAGCGTGTGGCTGGCTGAGCTAGTTCAGAATGTTGGAACACACGCAGAAACAAGCAACTTTCTTTTTTGGAAACATATGCAAACACACACACACACATACACACATACACACACACACACACACACACACACACACACACACACACACACACACACACACACACTCACAATGTTGTAGTAGTGGTAACAGTAATCCAGGCTGCGGGTCTGAAGAGGTCACATGTGTCCCAGCATCACTGGGCAGATTGCCCTGGGTGACTGAACCCCAGAGCCCCTTAGCAAAGCAGCCAACACACACACACTCGCACACATAAACACACACACACATACACACATCCTGGCCTCTCATTAGCTTGCTTCACAGCACACCCTGCCTAAGCAGGATCATCCAATCCTCCTGGCAGCATTTGGACTGGGCCAGGTCAATCCTCCTCCCTCGGGTGACAGAGAGAGGCGGACTGGTGGGAAGCCAGTCCGAAGGTGTGTGTGTGTACGCACGTGTGTGTGGACTTTATGGGCCAGAGGGGGGTGCAATGTAGGAACAACTTTTCCCTCCAGTCTATTGGCTTTTTCCTCTCCTTCTTCTCTGTCATCCCTCCATCTTCCTCTCCCCGCTGTTGAGTTTTGTTGAGGCTCTGTATCAGAATACTCCCAGCTCTGCTGCTCTGCAGATCCCCACACCACTGGGCTGGGCTCACATTGCAGCAGCTACTGTGGCTTCGGCATCATTCCAGATAAATGGGATAGCAGCAGGAGGGAGTTGATGCTGTTGTCATTTCATATATGTGTGTGTGTGTGTGTGCCTGGATGCTGGTTTGTGACAGAGGATGCGCTGGTATGTGTGTGTTTGTGCCTTGAATACTAAACAGCGTGGAAAGATCTCCAACATCTAATCCGAACTGCGTGTGTAATGTGCACTTTGTACTGCAAAGAAATCTCCCTCTAATCATGTTCTTATTGTTATTGACTACTTAAGTCTTATTTCCTTTTAAAGAAGTGAAACAGTAGTTAATTATTTTAACCCTTTCCCAACAAAAAAGGAACTCATTTCAAGTATTTTTTCAAGTTGAGTTTCTTTCTTTTTTTGATGATGATTTTGTACAAGAAAAAACATTTAAATACTTTTGGTGTTTTGGCACATTGCTTAATTTTTTGTAAAGGAAATAAGGATTTTACAACATGTGTAAGACAGGAATTGCTTGATCAAATTTTTTTTCTCTGTGTATGTCTGTTAGTGTTCGTTTGGTCTTTTCACACCTGCTCTCCCACCCAGCAACATCAAGGTGGAGTCCTATTTTGCATAGTCCAACACACGGTTATGCAGAACTTGTTAAATGCAAAACAAAGTTCCTTCTTATCTCTCATTGAGCCAGAATACATTCCAGTTTCAGCCTTTGCCTTGCATCACTTTCATCAACGCTGAAACTCCATCACTCTCTTCTCGCCGTCTGCCAACGGACGTCAATACAACACTCTGACTGGGCACCGGCCCAAAACGGTTTTGTAACTAAATGTTAAAGAGGGAGTATGTGTGTGTGTTTGTGACTGTGTGTGTGTCTACACAAGAGAGACAAATGAGTGGGTTTGCTGCTGGACAGCTGTGACATGGCACAGCTGAAGTTTTGGCAAACAATTTTCGTCCGATATGTGCAAGAGGGCAGAAATAGAAGAAGCGGGTGTTGTAAGGGTGAGATGAAGTAAATATAGAAGAGAGAGGAAGGGGAGTGGAGAGTTGACAGGGTCAGAGAAGAAAACAAAAAAACATGAGAGACGATGAGGGAAGGCGAGTTAAGAGAGAGATGGATGGTTTGGGAGTTGGGCAGGATTTGACAGTGGTACTGGCTGATGTGACACGAGGCAGACAGGGAGAGTGACTGATGATCTATAGGTCACCGCCATGACTAGCTGCTTCCTGCTCGCATACAACTGAGCCGGCCTCTCATTCCTCATTACTGACACGTCCCATAATATTTATCCCTGTGAAGTCCAGCATGAAACCTGGTAAGCTTTAAAGGAATGCATTGGCGTTTTGGGTGGAATGAGCTCTCTGATCAACTTAGCATGCCGCGATTAGACAACCAGCAGCTGTTTCCCCTCTCTGTGTTTGGTATTTACTACTCCTCTTATATTAAGATATGTTGCAAACGCACACACTGTGCTTAAACTTCACACACAGTATGTAGGCATCACAGAGTTAGAAATGATTCCAAATGCCTTGTTGCAGAACAGTGTGTTGATGGACCTATTTGCCAAAAGCTCAATCAATTCCATTACAGGAAATCTCTATGATTTCATTGTATAATCAATATCAGAAGCTCATTGTGTTCCAAGATGAAGTGTTGTAATTTACATTTATTGGTGAAACCTCCTTGTTAGAAAGTGACAGTTTGATTTTCTGCATTTCACAAAAGAGAAAGTGAGTCATGTGTTGGTAGAAATTGGTAAATAATACAGTAAATGCAAAACACCACATCTTTTCTGTGTAGTAAGAAGAGTTGTGCTTCTTATTCAAAAGTCAGCTTGCATTCTCTTCTATTGAGGCTACAGTCAATTGATGTCTGCCTTGTCGTTGATAGATTTCATCCCGTACGATTGTTGGTGAGTCTCGGAGCCAACACTCTTTGATTCTGCGAAACACACTCCAAAACCTGACGTTCGGAAGGCGAGCTTTTCTTTTATTCTACTCCATTGTAGCCGAGATGGAACACAATCTCTCAAAGTCATGTCGGGAATAACAAAAATACACCGTCAAACAACAAAATGGACCTAGAAATGCAAGGCGCAAAGCCAGTAGCTGCATGCTTTTTGTAAGTGATAAAGTGGTTACAGGTGAAGGTTTTTTTTTTTCTTTCTTTCTTTTTTTTCTTTTTAAATATCTCATTTTACATTTATATTTTTGGCATAAGATGTTATCCAGAGATTTGCAGACACACACAGAGCTGCAAAAGTAAGCATACATGAATCACCCTGCCTGCAAGGAGCCTGGTAACAAAGCAGAGCAACTACAAAATGATACATATTTGTGTGTGTGTGTGTGTGTGTGTGTGTGTGTGTGTGTGTGTGTGTGTGTGTGTGTGTGTGTGTGTGTGTGTGTGTGTGTGTGTGTGTGTGTTGGGGGGGGGGTAGGATGTGTGGATCCTCTGGCTGTTGCACTAGATGTTTGGTCTCCTGTGTGGGAGATGTGGAGACCTGTTACACCAAAGCATCTTAGCTTTAAGATAATCTTTACCCATTGACTTACAATGGGTAAGAGATGATCCTCATGCTAAGAGGCTTTGGTGGGGAACCCTGTCCTGCTCTGCCTCGCTGCAGTAACACCCCAGTCATCTTGAAACTTGGCTAAATAATAAACGAACACATTTATTACCCCATATGAGCACAGGCCTTCTTCTCTACCTCAGATCTTTTGCAATATTCGCCGTGCTTAAACCTCAGCACCTTGATTAGTTTTCCAGGCTTCACGCTTTCTCTGCAGATGCTTGTGTGAGCGCGAGTGTGCGTGTGTGTGTGTGCGCATATATGCATACTTCTAATTAGGAGTTAAAAGACCGTACAGTGAGCGTAGTCCATCTGGTTTTGGCATTATCCCATCGTTGTTGCAGTCTATAGGGAAACTGACCTTGGCTAGCTGCTCAGGGAAAATCACACTCCATTTCCTGGGCTGTGCATTAAATACAATTTAAGTAGGATTGATGTTAGAAATGCAAGATTAATTCCTCAGTTTTGGATGCAGGTTCGGGCCTCAGGCTTCATGAAAGTTGTCCGTGTATCTCAGTTTGCAGAGATCATATACTGAGTTGGAAGTATAGCATAAGCCACATGTTTTCAGTTTAAATCGTTTTTTTGTGATTTTAAAAATGTGCACTTGTGGTTAAGCAGAGGAAACTTTTGTCTCAAGGTCTTTTCCTGCTTTTGTATTTCATTGATGTTGCTGAGAAGTGAACAAAAACAGTGCTAATGAGACATATTAACTTCAGTCTAAGCAGTACTCTCACAATATTATTCTCTTGAAGGAATAGTTCAACATTTTGGGAAAGATCCTAACTTGCGTTCTTGCTGAAAGCGGGATGAAAAGATTGATAGCGCTCAATCAAGTGGAGCTGGAGCTAAGAGGCAGTTATCTTAGCTTAGCATTATGACTGGAAGCAAGGGGAAACCGCTAGCCTGGCTCAGTGAAGTAAAAAAAAAAGTGCATACCAACAACTAAAAACCTCAATCTCAATAGTTTTATCCAGACAGACACAGAAAACTGAAAATGTCTGCTTGTTCCGACCTCTATGTTAAGCTAAGTGCCTCTTTGAGCAAGCTAGGGGAGGACAGAGCAACATAAGCACCGTTTTTAACATTTTCTAGCAGGTCTATAGAGCTATTGAGAGGGAACACTTTGTCAACCATACTATTAACCTGAGCTATATTTATCATATAGGCCTACCTGACTGTTAACACACACTTGATATGGCTACATTGATAGAAAAACATTTCCAAGACGGAGCTTTCCTCCTGAGGTCTCGATACAAGTGTTAAAATCGTGTGTATTCAGACACACGCATTAGCTTTTCCTCCATTTCCATGCCTCGTTTTTTCTATTGGCCACGCAGGTATTCATCACAGCGAGCAAACGCCTAAAGTTCTGGGCTCGAGCTGTGCTGCATCCGCATTTTCCTCGAGGCACCGAAAAGCCGTCATGGTGCGGCACACGCCATTGAAAATAATGGGTTTGAGAGCACAGTGGTGCCGTTGTCACGTTGCGTCTGAAAGGGCCTTCAGCGAGAAAGTGAATAAGTGCATTTCCCCCAATGTCAGACTTTAAAAGAGGATTTAGTTTTAATATAAATATCTATTCTTACAGGTACATCTTGTGCCAAGTTGTGTTTGATGTTAGATATGTTTAGCTTAAGCTTAAGAGGGAGTGTTTTGAGGAGCTGAAACGAGCACCTGGAGCAGGATCAAGAGTAGGGAAGTGCAGCCAAGAAGAAGCAGAATGACTTGAGCTTTGTTCAAAGCACTGAGGGACAGACAGAAGCAGTCGCTGAGGCCACTAGTGTCAAATTAAAGGATAATGGTAAATGCTAAGTTGTAGAAAGTTCTAAATTTGAAAGTAAGCATCAGAAAGCCCGCAAACTGATTCACTTACACAACAGTGTTTATCTAAAGTTGATAAGAAAAACTAACATTAGTCACCATAAACCAACAGTCATATCAAAGCATGAAGCAGAACTTCTTTTCCAAGTCAAAGAATGTGCTATTTGTTCTCATTTTAACGCCGGGGTTGAAGGGTTACATTGTTCTTTTTGGACTGAGACAATGAATCATCCTACATTTATGAAGCCTTGTCAAAACTGCATTAGAACTAAGAAATGCATAATTGTCAAACTGAAACAAGGCTTCTTTTTTTTTCTCCCCTACTTTGTGGAAAGTGGACATTTTGCCGATAAAACCATTTTAACCTGGAGGGATGATTTAAGGCTGAGTATAAATTCAAACTAGCTCAGTGCCTCCAAATGTTCTTTTTTTCTTTTCTTTCTGCAGCATATGGAGTGCAGCGCAGTGCTTTGTTGTCTAGGACAAGCAACTCTTAACAAGATCCATCTTGTATAGACAGAGCAGTGAAGTGGATTGTTGTTGCCCTGTCCACATGCCATCATCTGATACCCCGGCACTGGCTATAATACATGACTTTGTGTGTGCGCTCGAAGCGACAGAGTGGCTTTCTAGCGGTTTTACCCTCCTCTGCTCAGTCTCTCAGTCTCTCTCTTGCCTTTGTCCTCATGTCTTACAGTCTGCGTTCAACACACACCAGTGGTCATATACACTGGCATACACACATCCAGGCATGCATGCACACAGTGGAGAGCTTGTATATACACACACATCCTCATGCATGCACAGATGAAAAATGTTATTGCTCCCAGTGCTGGAAAAAGTCCAAGTGGAGGGGTTGAATTTCTTCAGAGGTAACCCCCCCCCCCTTCCCTCTTTCTGTCAGTAGCATATCCCTCACTCCTTCCTTCCACTCCTTCTTCTCTACTCCCTCACTCTCCCTCCTTCACTTCATCCTCCTCCCTCTGCTCCCCGTGAACAAAAGAGCTGCCCTCCCAGCGCTTCCACTGAAAGCCCTCACACACACTCGGCTCTCGAGCTTTCGCACTCTCCCACACGCACTCTTACTCCTCTCGTCGTCTGCAGAAACCGGTCCACTTCTCCACACTAATCCCCCCCTTCATGTCTTTTGTCTTCTCTTTCACTTTTTCTCTCCGTCTCTCTCGTTGCCTGGCTCTCCACCAGTGTAAATTTCCTTCTCTACATACCCAAGCCGTTATCATGTTACAGCTAGTTGGCAGACTGTAAAGTTTATTCCCCTCTCTCTAAAAAAAAAAAAAATTGCTCTCATCTTATTTAGCTTTTGTTTCTCTTCTTCTTTGTGGGTGTTTTTTGATCTATGGGTTCTCTTTTCTCCTCATTCGCTCATCACTGTCCAACAGTAAATAGGTCCTCTGTTGTGACGACAGGATGAATAATCATGATTGCCTATCACTGTGGTGTCAAAGTAATTTGGGAGTCACTGTGAACCACACACACACACACACACACACACACACACACACACACACACACACACAAACACAAACACAAACACACACGTATATGCATGAGCAGATGTACCACTCCCTCAAAATTCTCAGAAAATCAGGAAGCCATTCCCTCATTAGCAATCCCGTCTTCTTACCTCCCGTCCAACAATCTTTCTTTCTCAATTTATTTTTATCAGTCTTGCTCTCCATTGGAGTGCAGCTGTATTGCAGGTCCCCAGCCACAGGAGGGGGAAAAAACAGATGGAGCGCCCTCCTTTCTTCCTTTCTTTCATCCTTCCTTTCTTTATTCCCTCCTTCCCCACAAAGAAAATCAAGCCAGAAGAATGCCATTGCACAGGGTGATGGGAGAAGGGGGGAGATGGGACAAAAGCCTTCCTTTTCGACAGTCTCTCTCTTGTGCTCTTTGGTTTTCAGTTGATGGATGGGTGGCACCAGTGTGGGTCAGTGTGCTGAACATGTACAGCCCTGTACTGTGTGGATGTATGTGTGTGTATGTGTATGCATGCGTGTGATGCTTATTTCCAATGTGGCACCGACAACTCTCCGGATGTGTGGTCTTAGGTTTTTTGGAGAGAGCGTGCCTGTCCTTGCTCACACACACACACACACACATATACGCACACACAGCTGCCGTGTTGTTTGTGTTCGGTTCCTCATTTTTTGTGTTTCGATAAAGCCACTGGTCCCAGTTAGGCCTACCCCATCTGGATAGAAGTCCTGGGTGGCCGTTATATATATGTGTGTGGCGTGTGTGTACACAGCTGAGCATTGCAACACGTCCAGTTGCTAATGTGTGTTTTCTGGCACTTGGTAAATCATACACATTATCTGATTTCTGAAAGCCTTAACATAGCCGTTGCAGAATGGCCAAACAATGCCACGATTGTGTATAAGTGCTGTAATTCAACTGTATTTTTTAACGTTATCTCTTTTTAATCGAAACCCTTTGCTTTCTTCTTATGTTTCCTCTTAAATTTAATCACTCTTGTGACGGGCGAGCTAACTCTATTATGGTGGTACTTAGCTAGAACAAAAGATTTCACTCAAGGTCTTGTTTTAAATGCTTCTGTACCCTCATGATGCCCTTGCATGCTGAATAGAGTAAGTTTGTGTGTGTGTGTGTGTGTGTGTGTGTGTGTGTGTGTGTCTGCTTGTGGATGTGATTGTGTGGATATGTCAGGCATGCGTCATGCGTGGGTGCGTGCGCCTGTGTACATGCCCTGCGTGGGTTTGTGTAGCCCCCCCCCCCAACACTGCTGCCTACCACCCCCCTCCATTGCCGCATTAAGCATTATTTGCAAAACAACACAATAACAAGAGACAAAGCAAGTTTTCTGGGCAAGCGTGAAAACAACAGAAACCGGCCTGTACCACTTGACCCTATGAAGGGGTGCGGCGTGGTGGTGAGGGAGGGGGTGATGAGGTGGTGATGAGGTGGTGCGGAGGGGGTTGTTAAGCCAGAGAGATAATCCCTCCAGTCACGGCGGCCCCCCTGTGCTAAGGCTCTAACGTAGCGCGCTGGGCTGTCAATCACTCAACAAAGCTGTCTGTAAGGGGATTATGAACCAATGGACCCTCCCTCCTCTCCCTCACCCTTCTTTTTTTTCTCCTCCAATTGCCTTTTCCCCTTTCATACCTCCTTTTCTTCCTTCTTTCTCTCATACCACCTTTTTGCATCTCACCCGCTGTGTTTTCCACCTGTGAAACTGGCCGTCTGTCCCCTTGTCCGCTGTCCTCTCACAACAAAGTGTGCCTTTCTCCAACTACACATTTTGCTTTGCTGACTGAAGCTTAGTTTATCTTCAGCTTTCCATCCGTCCTCCCTCTGTCCTCCGTAAGCCCCGTTTCTCTCTCTCTAAAGCCCCTCTCGCTCTTTCTCTATCTCTTCGTCCCACCCGTATGTTATTTCTCACCTAGACAAGAGACAGGTGTTTGTGCACACACACACAAACAGAAAGAAACGAATGCAGTCAGTCAGTACATCTTCTTAATGTATGTATAAATGTATTATCGCTTATGGTCTTCACATATGGAGCATAATGTGTATAATTCTGCCTTACATAGGGACAAATCTGCTTGTAGAATCAATTTATCAAACTTTGATATATAGCACCTTTCAAACAAAGAAAAATATGGCTTGGAAATGAGCTCCATTGTAAAAGTTGCAGACGACAACACAGAAGTCAAACTAACAGCAAAGTTGCATAGAGGAAAAACCAAAGATCTATGAATGCAGATTTATGCAGAGCATCAATTTTGCATGCAAGTCATGATCCACACCCTTTTTTCAAACCTTTTTTTTTTTTTTTTTTTTTTTTTTTTTTTGGCCCGTGCACCCTCAAAACATACATGCACCAAGCTGTCGTCTGGCTAAATGTCACCTCTCCTATAAATGTGATGAATAGCTGGCAGTCCTATCTTATCTCTCCGTACTTAACCATGCTGTTTTAAACCCTGCCACAGCTTCCATCAGCTCCTGCAGGTGGTGACAGAAGCTCCTCCTCCCGCAGTCACCCTCCATTAATTCCCCCGTTTCCCTCGCCGACTATCTCTCCATCTAACTGTCTGTTAAACGTCTGTTTAGTTCAAACGTCTGTCAGTGCTCAGACTAGCTTTCACTCCTCACCTCCGTTTTTAACCGGTTCGCCCAGCTGTGTGCTCCTGTGTTTATCCCTCGAAGTCACTCTTTTGCATACTCTCTTTTCCTATCCAGTGATCATCTGACCAGTTTGGCCAGTAGGTCATGGTTTGTAGCAGGATGTTAACTGGTTAATCTGGCTCAATCCTATGAATAATCTTGCTGCTTTAATCCAACATCCAGGAGTCAGCCCTGCATGGCAGACATGTGGATTTCTCTTTCTGTTACTAATGAAAAAGACATGGAAAGGTCAAGGCAACTTTTAATTAAAGGTCTGTTTAATTTCAAGTTGGCATTACGCTGATCTTTTATTAAAGTTTAGTTTTTGCCTCTCTTAATGTCACTTTTAGAATTCTAAAAGTATTAACTAACGTAAAGACTGTCCCTTTTCTTTGGGATCAGTTATTTAAGGATTCTTTGGCTGTAGAAAAATGTATTTTTATTATTTGATTTGATTTTGTCACAGGCCAAAAGTCTTCAAATTTGATTTTTGGTTCCATTATTTTAAATCTCATTTCAGTTCATCCGAAAGGGTTTTTCATGGCTAAATTTAGACTTCTTGTTAACTATAATAACCCTGAAGGAGACTATGATGCAAAGAGACTTCAATTTGTTCAAAAAAAATAAAACACACAGACGAAGAGATGCTTAGATTTAACAACCATTCATTTTACCATTAAGAGAGCGAGATTAGACAATGGCAACGATTGAAAGTGAGGGAGAAAAGGGGAAGAGGGAGAGAGAGAGAGAGAGAGAGACTTAATGTGGGTGACAGGATTGTTATCTAGCGGGCGGCTGATGGCTTTAACAGCTGTATTATCTTGTGTATCTCATATTGGATTAAGCTTCATTCTCTTTCCCATGTCGAACTCTGATTGACGCTCTGATTAAAGACATCCACTGGCAGGGGAGAGAGGGGAGAGAAATGAGAAGGAAAGGGTGAGGAGCTGTGCTTGAACTGCTACTCGTGCTCCAAAGCACCAGTTTGTTAGATTTGTGTCCGAGTGAGTTCTGCTACCGGTACTGCACTGCCACTTTCACATGAATAAATGGACTTGTGGTGTAGTTATTGTAATTGTTGGGCAAAAAATAGGCTTGTTTCCTGCTCGAACAAGCCACGAGAGAGGCGAGAGAAGGTGTGAAGTACTGTACTGCTGTGTTTTGATAGATTGAGGACTCTCGCCACCGTCCAAGCTTTTACTGTTAAAAAGGTAAAAGGAGTTTATCGTAGTGGAAATCACGGCTAACCTGCGCCAGTGGAAAAATGCTAGTGTCGGCCAAAATAGACCCGTTTTCCCGCTCAAACAAGCCACAAGAGGTGAAAGGCGAGAGGTTGAGAGGAGGTGTGAGGTAGAATATGTCAGTCAAAAAGCTGCTGGATGGAGCTTAAATTTCTGCTTGCACCTCCAGAATTTTCTGTCCATAAATGGTGTGTACAGAAGGCAGCGGGACATTTGTGCGCATGTATTATTAATATTTTAGCATTGGAAGTGACTCATTTGTTCCCTCATTTTAATATTTCTTGCGCATGATTTCTGCCTCCATGTGAATATAATGTGTGATGCTGGTGAGGAGAAGAAGATAAAGGAGAGATGAACAGAGGGGAGGGATGAGAGTTAAGAATGAAAAAGAAAGGTAAAGGATGAGAATGTGTCATACCTCCTTTTTAGAAACTGTGACTCTGATCCATTTGGTCTCATCACACCTCCGTCTTTGCGCGTCACTCTCTCTCCCTCTCCCTCTCTCACTTCTTTTCTTACCCCCACTCTCTCCCTCTCTCACCCTTTGCTTTCCCTTTGTGGCACTTGTATCTGTCTCTCGCTACTTCTCACTCGTTCTCTCTTTCATACCCTGCAGTCTCTCACCAGCAAAAAAAATAAAAACTTCTCATGCTCAGTTTGGTGTGCACCCTGTCAAGCTTGCTTTGAATGCACGCACGCACACACACACACACACACACACACACACACACACACACGCACACACACACACACAGACACACACAAGCATATACTACTATAACTCTAGCATACAGCCAAGGGAATAATAGAATCAAGGAATACTCTGAGATAAAGCGTAGAAGGGGGGTGCGCATAAAAGGATAAAGCAGACTGAGAGGGATAGAGAGCTTCATATTATTAATTTAGCCAGAGAAAGAGAAAGAGAGGGAATTTCTTTCAATCCCCCCCCCTTCACGGCTGCTTCCATAGAGCTCTATAGTGGTGCACAATGGAGAGATTGGAGCAGGAGGGGGGGAGAAACAGAGAGGTAGATAATCCATCCTGCTGTATAAACCATGGAGTTAACTGTTTCATACCGAAAGCTTGGCCTGCTTTTATTCCTCCGTCATCATTGCTCTAATTTCTGTCTATCTTTGCCTCACTTTGTTTGATTTATTTCATCTTTTTTTTCTCCTCCTCCCTTCTTTTCTCTTCATCTCCATCCTTCCGTCCCTCCCGTAGCTTCTCCATCAACCTCTCTGTGGGCTCTCTCTCTAATCCCCCAACATTTCTTCCAGACCTATAGACTAGAATAAACCTGCCCACACCCAGTGTGTGTGTGCGTGTGTGTTTCTGCGAACGCGCGCATGCACACACACACACACACACACACACACACACACACACACACACACACACACACACACACACACACACACACACACACACACACGACTCTTTGTGTCCTATATGCATGCATCACATGCCAGTGTATGATTTTCGGTGTGTGGTTGAGAGTGTATGTTCGCAGTTGGCAGCCCACTTGCCCGTTGAGTTTGGCAGAATACCTCCTCATCTGGCACAGGAAGAAGGGAGGGCGTCCCATAGCGAGGGATTACACAGACTTACACACACACACACACACACATACACACACACATCCATACACACATGTATTGGCACATATTTCTACATTAAGAAATGCAAAGCCACATGCTTTCAGCCACACACAGGCGTATTTGGGGTGGCTCGCTCATTCAGACACTAAGATATCAGTTTCCATAAATTTATTACTAAGTATTGTGAGCCAAAAAAGTTTCAGCCCCTCGAAAAGAAAAATACACACCCAAAAAAGATACTGTACATCATTCCTTGTGGCTTAATGTGTTGGAGAAAGAGTAAATATTTTTGTCCTTACAGAAAGAAAAGTCGACACTTCTTTATGTTGCTATAAACCGAGCTATCTCGGCAGGATGTGTCTGGAGCTGTGAAGCAGTACTCTAGCCATCCTGCCCAACAAGAAGTGAAATGCCAATGAAATGCATTTCTGTAATAGGCCTGCTGACAGTGCAGCAGCTACACGCACTGGGAGGAAATAGTCTCCAGAAGCCTGTTACTGTGTAAGTGTTTCTTTGTCTCTGAAGAAAGATGGAGTTAGCAGCATGCAGGGAGGGGGGAGTAGAGTGTGAGCCAGACCTGCACCTTTTGTATGAACCTGATTGATAGGTGTGTCTGACCTTTAGCACTTCTTGAGAAATCCAACAAGTCATTTTCTCACCTTATATTTAGTCCCCTCTGTATCTGCCTCACACACACACACACACACACACACACACACACACACACACACACTTTCAGACAGGCCCCTGGATGGAAACCTAATTCTGTCTTTTCTTTCTCTCCTTTTCAAAAACCTCCCAATTACTGCCACTCCATTTTCCACCTCCCTTCCTCTCTCCTTCTCCCCCTCCCTCCTTTCTTAACGAGCAATCTCGTTAATGTCAGAGCGCCTCTCTCTCTCTCTCTCATTCTTTCTCTCATTCAGGCTTTTGGCCCATAGAGAGAGAAGGAAAGAGAGAGAGAGATATGAAGAAGTAGAGATAGAGAAATCAGAGCTCAGCTGAAAGAACAAGTGCTGGATGAGAGAGGTTGAGGGAAGGGAGGGTGTGGGCAGAGAAAAGCCAGAGCCTCCATAATAATGGCTAGACAAGTGTGTGAGATTACTGCCCTGGTTTCAGGGGGGACATAATTATATGCTGCACAGCCTGTCAGGAAAAATGAGATGAGGGGGGCTGTATTTAGTGATGCACCCGTGAGAGATTGGTGAGGCGAGGGCGATGACTAAATCTGCACCACAGCCCGAGCGGCTCCAGACCTGTGTGTGCGCGTACATACGTGTGTGTGTGTGTGTGTGTGTGTGTGTGTGTGTGTGTGTGTGTGTGTGTGTGTGTGTGTGTGTGTGTGTGTATGCATATTCACAGGATGAAGAATGTTAAGCCATTGAATGCTGTAAATTATTCAGAGGCTTCATGCATGGAAACATTATAATTCCATGTCTGAGTGTGAATTACCCTCCGTTTTACCCCCAGGCATATTTCTAACTCTACCCTAAGGCCTCAGGGGAGATTAAAGGGTGTAAATACTATGGAAGCTGGACCAGCATATAAACCACATGGAGAGGCCAGATACCCCAGCAGGATGTGGCTCAACTGTACTCTGTATGGTGCTTGTTCCCATGTGTCTTATATGCACTAACCATGAATGACATATCACTAATGACCAAATTAGATTGAGTGATTTGTACAGATTTCTGCGAGATAGTTAAACGCTACATTTCCCACAGGCTGCAGAGGTTCCCATCCAGTTCACTTACTGCAGTATCTACGAAGTGGGATCTTACTTACTGTCCGTTCCTCTCCTGGCTTCTTCCTTATTTGGAATTTTTCAGCAAGGGATCTCCAATGATAAATGATTTGTTTTATTATTGAGATTCAGCCTTGGTAATGTCAGACATCACAAATATTTGAATTAGAATGAATTGGCCTGACATTTTCAGGATACAAGAGCAACAACACCTCATGTACACTGCAAAGATACACATGGGATGCATGTCAAGAGACAGAATGTTGCCCAACAACACTTTAGATAGTGATTTATCGTCATTTCTTAAGCAAAATGCATAAATCTGCTGATTACAGCTTCTTTTTTCCTGTTTTTACAAGATTGTATACCAAATATCTTTGGGTTTTTGGACTTGTAGTTGAATAAAATAACCACCTTGCACTCACAAATGCACTGACTGAGATTAATCAAAATAATTTACAGATTAATTGGTTATGAAAATAATCTTGAATAGTAGTCCTAATATGAGTTTGCATGTGCTTAACTGCTTTAAGCCCTGGTCATACTGGAAAATGACACAGTTGAGTTCCTCTGTTCATACTGGCAAAATAGGTGGTAGGCTAGCTGTTAGCCTGCTAGCCAGCCAGGAACAAACAAGGCACATGCTCTCTCTCTCTCTCTCATATAAAATTCTCTTGTCTCATAACTGTGTGCACCATGTCTCTGTTATGAAGCAGTCTTATACTCTGTCAGAAAATGGGTTATATAAAAGTAGATGATGCAACACGGCTAATACACTATGATAGCTTGCTCTGTTTTGGACTCTCCAGGCTCTTTGTTCCTTAAAAGGGTCGGCACTGTCAAGACAGTTTTGTAAAAGTCAGCGGTGAAAACTTGTGTCTCACAAAAGTTGAAGTAAGGATTCATTTTGCACTCACAAGGGAATGTTTTAAAGCCTTTATTTAGAGCCTTTATGCATTTTCTATCATAGCAGCTCAGCATGCTCAGGGGGGGGGGGGGGGGGGGGGGGGGGGGAGGGGGGACATGGTTATTGGTGGATTTCTAGGTTTTCGTCTAGACTTTTTAATTCATACCCATGCTGTGTTTTTGCTAACACTAGCACTATTGCGTTCCCCACCTGCACATAGTGACAACTCCAGTTTTACGGCCGCTCATTAGAGGCTGTCGAAATACACGCTGACAAATGGACTATAGGGAACTACTAACTCAAGCTGACGCGACAAGAAGTGCGAATATGGTTTCACAAAAGACACAAATTACAACACAAGACATTAAACATCACAGGCTGATAGCAGCATTTTCCCTTTAATCTGTCGCTAGTGGTGCATCCTCAAACCATATTGTCACATTAAAGCTTTTTCTCACAAGTCTTTTTTGTCTTCATAACTGACAGCATCTGAAGTTTGGGTGAAACAGGGTTGGAGTTGGTTTGTAGTGCGAGTGCGTGTGAGTTGGGGGGGGGGGGATATTGGGGAGTGTTGGGTGTGAGTGGGAGGTGAACTAGCATGCAGCATTAGTTCTGCTTGAGCTGATGTGTTAATTAGCCAGCCGGGTGCATAGATAATTAATGAGAATCATGATTAATGACTGTACAGTATGCACGGCTAAGGCGGAACGCAACTCACTGATAAGGCGGAAAGAGGAGGAGGATCACTGGCTATTCACCCTCTGCTGTGTGCCCGCCGGGTGTGTGTGTGTACGTGTGTGTGTGTGTGTGTGTGAAACATGTTTGTCTGTAAGTGTTTACATATGTGAGTTTGTGTATCTGACCTGTGTGTATGCGCACGCGTGTTGCCAGGCGTGGGCACTGATGCCAGTATGAATTAGCGGGCCTGGCAGTCGGTGGACCTAATGACAGACTGCATCAGGTCAGGGGGGCATTTAACACTTCTAAACACACTGGCAGGACTGCCCACTGATGCCAGATCAGAAGGAGGACCTCACACACAGTGAAGTGAAGGACGTCAAACCTGATCTGTTGTTGTTCTAAATTCTTTCTTGAGTAGAAGACGCTTTACACTTTTACACTGCAAAAAATCAACTTATCAAGTCATTTTTATCCATTGAGCCCTGAAAGTGGCCTTATTTTCTCAAAGAAGCTAATACATAGACACATATTATATAGAAGTTTTACCAATAAAAAAGGTAATTGATTCAGGAATTTCCTTCTTTTTTTATAATGGTAGCACAATGAAGTTCCTCTGTGTCCAAATACAGACATTCATTTCTGAAGAATTGTTTTCAAAAAGTAAATTTTAGTGGAAACAGTACCTAAATGAGTCAATGTGGGATAAGTCAAAAGGAAAAAATTCAAAAGCTGATTTTTCTCTTTTCTTTTTGTAAGACAATAACATGTTTATGATTCAGTTTTGACAGAAATGGCTTGACCAGATGGAAATTACAGGGTATTTCCAGACATACAAAACTGTAAATGTTATGACAAAAAGAAAAGAGTTTGCAGCTTTAAACGGAGTTGTTTGGTAGGGCCTAAATGTATTCCATCTAACTAGTGTGCAATTTAAAATCTAATATGTCTCTGAAACATTTAGCAGATTAATTAATTAGTCAGAAAATTAGTCTGCAAAAGATTTCAGTCATTTATCAAGTCCACTGGTTCAGCTTCTCAATAGTGAGTACATAATGGACTATTTTTGAGTATTGGTTGGACAAAAAGAGCAATTTAAAGCTTGGTTTGGAATTTTTCAGTTTTCTGAGATTTTATAGCATAAAGATTCATTAACTAATCACATCTAATTAAAAGATAATGATGATAATAGATAGTTGCCACCCTACTATTATAGTATTTTAATGTTAGTACATGTTTGTATTCTTGTAGTCAGAAATCCCATCTTTGAAGCAGAGTCCAGGTGGAAAAGGAAAGACCATTTCCCTCTGAGGAAGTATAAAATGTGACACTATTTAAGCCGATACCACAATCTAAGTTTGCATATTAAGCAATTTTTAAAATCTCATCTTGAAATTCTCTGCCAGAGCGGGGTCAGACAAGATAACTAAATGAAATTAATTTAGAGTTAAACTCTGCCCTGATAACATTCTTCTGATTCTCACTGAGTTTAGAGATTTAACTGAGTTGATCTTATAGATCAGTGAGCGGAGCATGGCACCAGCACAGTCAGGATCAGCAAGTCAGTTCCCAGCTGTGCTGCATTAAATGTGGCCTGTAAGAGAAAAGTGCGTTTGGTGGATTGACGGATCCACCAAATGGCAAACGTGACGAGTATGAGATGCAGAAGTATTCACGGAACAAGACAAGAATCAACCCACAAATGTCGCCTTGTGTTAATCTTCAATTTGTTGGCTATGAATACTAACTGCACTGACATTAGCCCCCTTGGCAATAGGTGGTTTGACCGCTGACCGCACACACAATCCGGGGCTTGACCTCCCATTGGTGCAACTTGCAACATATGATACTATCTCACCCAATGAGATTGAGGCTTGGGAACAAGCTGCGAGGGGCTTTAGAATGGTGACATACCACCGCTCACCCTATGTGTGTGTGTTAATCTGCTTTGTCTGGCTGGATGCACCATCAGCACTCAAGCTTGACCCTTGACCTCTGACCTCAAATAGTGGGGATAGGATGGGGAGGTCCCCTCTGTACCCCAGACCAGTAATAGAAAGTCAGAGCTATTTAGAGAGAGGCTATGTTTAAGGGTATTTGAGCATCTGTGGATGGAGAGAGGAGATGAGGAGGGGGGAGGAGGGTTAGAAAAGAAATCGAGTTTGAGGAGGACAGACAAGAGAAGCAAGTGAGGAAGAAGAGACATGAAGAACAGTGTGTTCTGTAATTTCTCCTCTCTCCTCTTTCTGATGAGGAGACAAATGGCTATTGTCATCTAAGAGATGCTGGAAAAAGCAGCTCTCCCTTTCGCTGGCGCTCACGCTCCCTTTGTCTTCCGGCTCTGTGTTTGAGAGGGAATGACAAAGGGCATTTTCATGCTCTGCGTCTGTCTCTGTCACCTCCTCCGCCTCTCTCTCCGCTTTTTTCCTCCCCTCACTTTTAAACCTCTGTCCTCCGGGCTGCCCTCCTCTCCTTTCTTCCTTCTTTCTCTCACGCTGCGCCTGCCATCTCTTTAGTCATGCCTTAGCCTTTCCTTTTCTTTTTCTTTCTCCCTTTCCCCTTACTATGTCATCGCGTCCTTGCCATCAACCCCGTCTCTCCTTCATCTCCCCAACATCCATCCATATTTCTCCCCTGCTTTCCCTCTATTTGTCCTTTCACCTGCCAGACTCCTCTGCCGGGGGTCGGCCTAATTATTCCTCACTGATCTTTTTTTTTTTTTTTTTTTTTCTCGCCCTCCGTTTTCTCCCCTACGACTCCCTGACACACGTACCTGTACCTCTGCATGACATCTCCCAGTCTTTCATCCACCCCTCTCTCTCTTCATCCCTTTTTTCTCTCTGTTCTGAATCTCAGTTTCCCTTTTTGTCCTCAAATTTGCAGCCTATTTTTCACTCTTGCACAAACTTACGTAAGTACTGAAATTCCCGTGTTTTTCTGTAATTCTGTGTTTGCTCTCTTTTCCTGCTCTTGCTCTGTTTCTCCTCTCCGTATCTGATGTTGCACCTGCTTATGCACCAGCTGCATCTCCTCTCACTCATCCTCCTCTCACTTTCAGCTGTCAATCAACAAGTCACTGAGGTTTCTTTTTTTTTTTTTTTTTCGTATTTTTTGCCAAGAACATAAACATGCACCCAATTTGAACCAGTTGCACTCAATCCAATTTCTCTCTTTGAAGAAAGGAGAATGTCGCAATCCAAGAGATTTGGGTGGCTGTAGAGGGAGATGTGCATTGGAAAAGCAGATAGGACAAAAACCTATTTCTCTTTCTTTCCCTTCCTCTGTCTCACTCTTTCTCTCTCTCATTGTCAGCCAGGGGTCTCTCTGGAGTTCCCCTGAAACAAAGGGAGGAATAAACCAGTATTTTTAGACCCTTTCATTTTTCATTACCATAATGATTCGGGCTTTGTAGAATCTTTTCATGTATATTTGACTGTCTGTATGTTTGTGTTTGTGTGTGTTCAACAGGGTGTGCAGGGTGTTTCTTTTGCTGCACTGCCGCTCTCCCCACTCGGGAGCCCAGGGGTTGAAAACGAGAGCGTGCGCACACACACACACACCACACACAGACACAAACACACACACACACACACACACACACACACACACACTGCAAATCAGTCATACTCATCCCCAGCCGTGCCTCCTGTCTATTTATTCCTCGATTCATCCGATTCTTTATTTATTTTACACGCTGCTTCCTAATGCAAATAGGTTTGTCTGCTCCCTGCCGAACTGTGGAGCAGCATGGGACCCTGTGTGTGTGTGTGTGTGTGTCTGTGCATGTAAGTAAATGAATCCGTGTGTGTGTGGGTAGATGGGTTAGAGTTTGTGTGTGTGTGTATGTGTGTCTGTCTGTGGGACCCAGTGAGTAATAGAGCCAAAGTCCTTATCTGTCACCAGAGAGCTGCCTGGCTCTCTCTCAGCTGTCAATCATCCAGCCCTAGAGACAAACACTCTGCTTCAAACACTATGAGAGGCAGAGAGAGAGGGGGGGGGATGAGGGATGGATGAGGTAAAAAGAGAGTAGGGGGGAGGTGGGGGAGAGTGAAGGAGCAGAGAAAGGGAACGAGGAATAAGAAAAAGACAGAAAGAAAGAGGAGTGCGGGGAGAGGAGGCAGGTGTGGAGGGACAGTGGAGGAAAGTGAAGGATGATTGTGATAAAAGTGGAGTGAGGGAGAAGGAGGGAGGGGTGGGGGGGGGGGGGGGGGTGTTATTTCAACACCTCTGTTGTGTGTTCTTCAGGCCCCGCAGGTAAACCGGGGAATGGAACTTTAAAACACTTCACCTGCATGAATTAGACAGGCCCCTTGAAAATACCCAGGCGACTTTTGAAAAAGCCACTCTTTAGAAAATAAAGTGGGAGAGAAGTGGCGAGGTACGCACACGGACGTGCTCAAGCACACACCCACAACCCACACACTGCCATGCACTCACACACACACACACACACACATATATATATTCTGCCAAAGCTATCAGCACTGAAATATTGGCATGACACACTTCAATATCCTGACGGGAGTGAATAGGATTTTTGATGACCTGGAGGCTTTCACTCTCAGCATGTTTGTGTGCAGGCATGTGTGTGTGTGATTGCATTTATGTGTGTCTGTTTGCAGTTGAAGCAGCCGTCAGCTATAGCCCTAGACCTTGTTTGTCCTACTTTCACGGACTCTTCCCTCTCTCCCTGACTTTTCGGACTCTCCTCTAACGCCAGGCTAACTGTTGATTTTACCACGGGGGCTTCACAACCCCTGGGTCGAGCTGGGACTGCCACTCCAGCGCTTTCCCCTAAGCCCTTAAAGCTTCCTTCAGCCGAGAACGGGAGGAGGTATGTGGGTGGGTGGGAGGTTTGGGGAGCCAAAGAGTAGGGAGAAGAAGGAAAAAAAAGAGAGGGAGCAGCGGAGGGCTTGAGCCCCAAATCGCTTCAAGATGCGTTCCAGTGGAGTCAGAGTAGCTGAGAGTCTGGGAGTTGGGTAGCGCTGCATGGAGCCTGTGGGGAAATCGAATGGAAGCCAGGTTCCCATTTCAAATGGTGGATTAAGCACTGCTACAGATACACAAGAACTCTGTTGGGATATACACAACAAACATATACACATCCTTGGACTTATATCCTTATGAAGAGTCTTTGGAGTATAGTCCTTCCTTTAGCATAAACTAACCTCATCTTCAACCTAAACACATTCTTGTTTTATTCTTAAAATTTTGCACAGACTTTTAAAAAAAAAAGTAACCCTAGAATGAAATAACACATCATGTCACTTGTGATCTCCTGTATTTTTCCCATTGTCAACAAATCCCATGAAAAGACCTAAACCAACAATGAATTGGTGCTACTAACCAGCAACCAAAATATGATGTATTTTATTTATTCATGCCAAAGAGTTCCATTGATGTCCAAAAACGTTTAAAAACACATCAGTGAACCACACTGTTGCACTGGTTGAAATGTTCCTTCATTACCATAAACATGGGCTCTGTAGTTTATTTCAAATCAGTCCCACATACTTTGTAAATACATGCTAAGCCACTAAATGTGTGTTCATCCAAAGCTGAAAGTAGTCCCAAACAAAAGCACTATTAACTTCTGTTTGATTAACATTTGCTAAAAAGTACGGTGCCCAGCTCCTGTGCTTTTCTTTTATGAAAAAAAAAGAATAAGGAAACTATATCTCTTTACCAGGAACAAATAAACTTGGGGATGAGTACAGGCTTGGACTAACACACTATTTAATTCATATTTTCATGGGATTTGTTAGATAAATATAACACCAACGTTATCCTTGAAAGTTCACATGCGAATAAACATGGACATACTACTTGTGTGCTTTTTCTCTCACACACTCTTAGATTGGTTAAAAAAAAATAAAAAAACATCCCAAGAGCCCTGCATGCTCGGTGGCCCCTGGGGGCCCCCTATGGATTACACTGCTCTCCTGACACCGTGGCCTGACTGAGCTTAAGTTGAGTCGCCTTTAGCTAAAGTTTCAGACTCTCTGCACCCTATGGCCTCCCCGGAGCAAAGTTTAGCCTACACACACACACACACACACACACACATACACACAAAACTGCCCCTCAAAGGTCACAGATGGGGAGAGGGGACCCGGGGGAGAACGCCTACATGCATGAAAGCATGTGGATACACTCAAACACACACATACACATAGAGGGAGCTTTGGAAATGTAGGTGACCCACACTGCAGGTCAGCGTCTCACCTCACTTCTTCACTCCCAGAGGGATGACTAGTGGATGGTTCCCTTTCTGTGTGTATGTCTCTGTGTGTCTCTGTGTGTGTGTGGCATAAAGAATGAGAAAGAGAGCCAGTGCATGCATTATAACCTTCATTCCTCCAGAGCCCTGGGTGACCTAATTAAATTAGTGAGGTGCTTGGAGTGAATGAGTTGAAGCTCCTAAAGTTTTCACACACCAGACATAACCATCAGCTGCTGCTATCAATTCGTGTGTATATGTCATCATAAGCTATATACTTAAACACTAAATACCTCACTGGGTGTTAGGGAGTCTGTAGCATGTGTGTGTTTGTGTGTGTGTGTCTCAAGGGTCTCCTTCTGCCTGTGTGGAGGGGTACGCATGCGTAGGTGTATCCATTTGTGAACCGGGCAGTCCTCTCAATCTCTCCCTCCCTTTCTGTCTTTCTAACACACACACACACACACACATATGCACACACACACACACACATACATACACAGAGCTGTCAGGACCCGCAGTGCTCTATCACCACACACCTCCACTACACCACCTTAATGGGAGCAATCCAGACTGCCGCAAATCATCCAGAGTGCATGCTGAAAACGGGGTGAAAAGGGAGGTGGTGGGACGGAGGGCCGGTGAGAGGAAAAGAGATACAGAAGCAGGAAGAAATGGCGATTTGAGAGGGCTTAGGAGTGAAGACAGAAAAAGAAAGAGGTGGGGTATATTGTAGCAATGAGGGAGGAATTGAAAAGTATGATTATATTTTTTTTTAGGTTTGCATGGCCACCCAGAATTTTGGTTCAGTATCACTTTGGAACAATAGCAAATGGCTCTGGACACTAAATATCTCCGCTGTGGCTTTGTGGTTGCTGGTTTTTGCATTTCGTCATATTCGGAAACATGAAATACTACCAACATTAGCTGATATTTTTTGAAATTACAAAATATTCAAGTAGGAAAAGTGTGTCACAATTTAGCCCCGAACAGTTTTTGACAGAAGGAACATTAACAGGCAGCAGTTTTCATAACTGATTATTCTTGTAAGTCATTTATGATGAACATTTGCTGGCTCCAGCCTCTCAAATAGAAGACTTTGTAGCTTGTAATTCTTTGGACTTTGACTTGAAAATAAGCTACTTTAAAATGTTAAAAGGTCACAGTGGGCTCTAGGAAATTTGGATGAGCATACTAATCAATGATGAAAATAATTATTTGTTTCAGTCATGGAAATGCATTAATATAATACAGA
This sequence comes from Scomber scombrus, assembly GCF_963691925.1. Lineage (NCBI taxonomy): Eukaryota > Metazoa > Chordata > Actinopteri > Scombriformes > Scombridae > Scomber > Scomber scombrus. Next base: position 17,836,109 of record NC_084992.1, on the reverse strand, counting down.
ATTCTATTAAAGCAAGCACTTTTAAAAATGTTCATTAAATGCCCCAAGGGATACTTTGGATTTTGTGCATTGTAAATGAACATGTAATTATGCCTGCTTGTTTTTGCATTAAGTCCTATTCCATTTCTGCACTGTTTAAAGAGTTTTTCAGCAAATTGAAATCAAAAGAAAAGCTGTGAACAAGCCAGGTGCCATATGGTCTGCTGGAGAGAAAAGAAAGATGGGAAGGAGGAAAGATATAAAGAGGTGGAGAAGTGAGAAATGAGACAAAGGGGGGAGGCTTGGTGAGAGACACGAGATGGAATTCAGAGCAGTGTCTTGAGCTCACTTCTAGCGAATGTTTGGAGGAGTCAAAAGAAGCCGTGAACAAAAGTTCTGAGCTGGAGATGCAGGAGCAAAAAAAAACAAAAAAAAACAGGAACAAGAATGCAAATGAGAACGAAATGACGACAAAGAAAGAGGGAGATGTTTGCTTGAGAAAAAGTTTCTGTGACCTGAATATGGCTGCGTTGTTCAGCTTTGTTCAAAGAAGAGAAAAAGTCTTTTTCAATAGTTGGTTAGTTAGTTCTAGTTTCTCTTTATGTCGGAGCTACAAGTTTCAACTTAATGTGACACGCTCATCTGCTGCATTGTATCGTATGGAATGTATTGAACGCAGCAGAAGCACTGCAACAAGAGAGAGATGAAGGGTGTGTGTGTTTACCGGAGCGACAAACACAGTGTGTGTCTGTCTGTGTGTGTACGTGCTCTTTGGAAATGCCAAGGCATCCAGCGTGCTCCCATCCCGCGTCTCTGTGGTTACGCTGGGTGTGATAAGTACTGGATGTGACACCGACGCTGCAGCATTCTGGACCGCCTCCGGACAAGAGGAAGAGTGTGTGTGTGTGTGTGAGTGTGTGTGTGTGTGTGTGTGTGTCTCATGACAAGGACGCAGTTACCTTCAGAGTCCCATGATGCCAAGTAACTATTCAAACAAGGCTCTGCATCCCTACCCGCTGACTGCCACCTCCCGTCCCTTTCTCTCGCTTTCTCTCTCTTTCTCTCTCCTTCCTTAGCCTCATCAGCGTCTCTCTTCACACCTCTCTTCCTCTCATCCCTCACTTTCTCTCTCTTTCTCTTTTTCTCTCCTTCCCTTCCTCCCTCACCATATGGAAACTATTACCGCCGTTGTCGTTTCTCACCACCAACATTCCTGAGGGCTTTCCAGCGCTCGCTGACTTTACATCAACCTTGTGCTCCTCTTTTCTTGTTCACACTGCTCTTCATAGTTGGCTTATCTCTCTCTTTATTTTCAGTTTAACCCCTCAACACCCAGTTTTCCCTTTTTTTATATCCATTTGAGTAGCTTTAAGGTTGGAAAAATCAATCTGTCTGACATTATCATAGAAGCCCTCTACTGAAGCTTTCAAACAGAAAGCTCCTGTTTCTTTTTCCTTTTTTGGCTGCAACACTCCATCCAAATGGAAATGTTCAGGATGTCTTATGGATCATTTTATACACATTTCTTAGTGTCTTTGCCAACTTTGAGATCTCCACCAAAATTTTAAGTAAAGCTCTGTCAGTCGGTTGGATTTTGTGCTTACTGACCCACCAAGTTGGACAGAACGGGTTGAAGAGGATAAGCTAATAAAAAAAGCTAATCAAAATGTCCTTTTTCACCCCATCAACACTGATGATAATTTACTAAACAATAGTTTGTGGATGAAAACTTTCTTGCTCCCTCTTCCCCTCTCTCTCTCTCTCTCGTCGAGCTCACATCCATTTCACCATTCCATCCATAATAGAAATGTTCGGAGGTATCTGGGACATGCCTTCTAGAGAGACTCAAACTCTCATCAATTTACATTATAGCTCTCTCTTTCCCTTTCTCTGTCTCTGTCTCTCTCTATCTCATACAAATGTATCTCTATCTAGCTCTATACACACAGTCAAAGACCACTTCTGCAGCTCTTCTCCAGGGTATATGGTTCTTTAATGAAGACAGTAATAATGATTATGGATATTTTAAAACCGTCTGTCTGCCCTGCGCCCTGATGGAGGCAGAGCAAGCAGCGTCTGCATGCTAAAGGTCCTGTCAGATGATGCTGGATTTCAAATAACTAAATTATGATCATTGATTATTCATTCCTAGAACAGTTAAGGATGACAAATATGTATCAGAAAATGAGATAATTTCCTTTAACTTGACTGTTACAGATGTAAGAGAAGCGAGCAGGAACCAGAGGTACTTTATGGGTTTTTAATGCACAATCGCATGCTCTCAGCCTGATATATGACTGCATGAGTACGTCAAAACATGAACTTCAGATGATAATAGCTTTTTTTTTTATGTGTAGGCCTCACAAGTGCAGCATGCAAATGAGGCTCGTACGAGCACCGGAAAAAGAAAAAACCTTTTCGATTACAGAAGCGATCAAAGATGAGGTCAAGATGAAAGCATCCAACACAAGTAAAATTTAAAAGCTGCTGAATGTTTTATATTAAAGCCATCAGATGGAGCAACAGGGGGATAATGTAGGTGAGACATGGAGAGCGAGTAGGTCAATTTGATGGAGCTGCTGTTCTTACAAATATTGTGTCAGCGACAGATTGTGCGTTAGATGAATTTGTGTTCATATGTTTTATATACTCTAGGCCATATGTTTTACATTATATACATAGCTGGTGATCTTGGCTGCACAATATATAGGGGTACTGATTGCAACAGCAGAACAGTGGAAAACGATAGCTGCTACAGTCTCCTGGCTGTGTGAGTGCTCTGAGAAAAATCACCATCGTAGCAAGTGATTTAATCCAGCGTTGAGGCTTGAAATAATATTTTTCTTGAAGTAGGTAAAACAGTCTGTCAGTAGAGTGAGATAATTTTCCACATCCAAATCTCTTGAATCATTTTCTTCACGCAAGAACTAAGACTTTTATACTTGTTTGATTGGAAATTCATTAAAGAAAATGAAAGTGCATCGAAATAAAGTTAATTATGTTCCTAAATTGGTGGAAATTTTCTTTTGTTTCATCCGAAGTGAGCTTTAAAGATTATATACAGGCTTAAATGACACGTTCAAAATGGACGTTTCCCACCGTGTGTGTGTGTGTGTGTGTGTTTGAGTGAGTCTGCTCATTGTGGCATTCTTTGGAAAGCACCTCTTCTGCAAATGAGACCCAGCGGATTTACTTGAGACAGCTACTAGATGGCCTGCAGGTGTTGCGGCTCAACGAGCTTGTGTATGCGCCCGTGCACGCTTTGTCCTATAGAGTGTGTATTCCTCCCGTAGCCGATCGGTTTGCTACTCTTTTAGTGTGCGTGCTCCCCTGCCGTGCATATGACAGCGTGTGTACATTAAAAGAGAGGGGAGGGGGGGCTGCACTCAGGGCCCCTGTGTGTGTGATTACACTGTGTATACCATGAGATTAGTGCAGACAGCTTTATGCGCAGAGCCCGCCATAAATCTGCCTCGCCACAGAACCGAATACTGCCGTCGTTTATTATTCCCTAATAGACTGGTCCTTTGCTGTCTCTCCTTGGCTTCCCGCTCACACCAGGTTGTGGTTAGTTCAAGGACAAAACCCCCATAGCGGATGGAGAAGGTCAAAGTTGATGTGGAGTTTCGAGTAAATCCTCCACGCTGATTTCATTTTAGTTTATTTTGTGTTCTCTGCCAGCTTCAGTGTCCTCCCCTCTCCCTATTCTTCTATCTCCCTTTGTATGTTTTTTCCTTTTTTGCACAAGAGTTTATTTTTCCACAGTGTATGCTCTTGCAATCTGTCCAACTTCTTGCTCTCCCTTTGTCCTCGCTTGTTTTGTTTTCATGCTCGACCGCTGTGAATCTCACTTCTCTCTTTCGTCTCTCGCCTCATTCTCTCCATCTCAGTATCCTCATTTTCAGCTTTCTCTTCCGTGGACTCTGCGCTCACACGCGTCCACCCTCCCTCACCCCTGCCTCAACTCCGTATTCTCATGTTCGCACAGACGCACACACACACACACACACACACACACACACACACCCTCCCTTGTCTATACCCCGCTGGCTGCACCTGTGTGCCCGGCTTTGGTCCGGACAAGGCTCGGGTTGCCGCTGTGGAATCTGGGAAATGTTCGAACCGTCCGATACACCGCCTAGAGCAGGTACAACAGCAGACAACATGTAGACGGACAAGAGAAAGAGGGGAAACACACACACACACACTCACAGAACTTACACAAAAGCACACACAGAGTCTCAGATGGCATTGCAAGCTTTTCACATTACTATATCATCTCAAATTTCTGTGTTTTTACATTTTTATTAGAAATTCGATATTGATTACGAATGGTGTCTTAGAGGTGTACATTTTTAAGAAGTTTATATGTTGTACACATTCATGCTAATTGCATGGGGAACAGTGGAGGGGCAGTTTGGGGAGGGGAGGTCAGGGAGACTGACACTTGAGTCTTCTCGGCTCTGCTCGGGGGTCGCGGTGGGGCGACGCTTGGTTTGAGAAAATGATGTTTCTGCCCTCATAAAAGAGCTGCGGAGAAGAAAAGAGAGGAAAGCCTCCACCCACTCCCCTCCATCTCTTCTCCCCCCTCGGTGTCACCTCTGGCCCCCTCCAACCCCCCGCACCATGTTTCAAAGTGTGGCCACATGAATGGCCCTATTGTTAACGGCTGAGAAAAAGGGAAGGAGGGAGAGAGAGGGGAGAGTGGACAGCAAAAGAGGTGAGGGTGAGGGAGAGTGAGGGGAGGTAAGAAAGAAAAAACAACCCTACAGACCCTTAGAGACAGAGAGTGTGTCTCTTAGAGCGAGATGCGGCTAAAAAAGAAAAGAGTGAAAGGAAAACATAATGTTGCTCACGGCTGCTTGAATGGGATGATTTATTTAGATGTGGTCTCAGATGAACTCTATAAAGTTGTTTATAAGTTCACCTCACTTCACTTTTTCCTCATGTTCTTCAGCCCTCCCTCCTGTCTTCTTCACTTCACCCTCGGAAGTGAGTTTTACAACCTGTGCTTTCACAAGGCTAACAAACCATCCCGAAGTTTAGACTACACTTTAAGGTGGATTTAATACCTCCAGTGTGTGAGTGATTGTCTATCACTTACACACACCACACTCTCTGTTTGAATGCAGTTCAGGTTTGTTGACACGTAGGACTTCTCACAAAGGAGAGATAAATAGTCACATTTTTCCTGCTCTACCTCATGATTAGATTGGGACAAGGTCTCCCTACCTCATTTTGTTTATGGCACACACACATACTAGGTTAACCTGGGTTAACTCTGCAAATCTGACACCCTGAACACGGAGCCTATCAGAAAATGGAGTTTTGTCACAGATATGTGCTCACAGTTTCCATCTTTCTCTCTGTATTTTCCCTTCTTTGTCTGTCTGTCCCTTCTCATCATCCATGTTATGTTTGCAGGTCTTTTCCTTCTGTGCGGTGTGTGACCCTTTGTTTCTGTTTCCTTTCTGCTTGTTCACCACATTTCTTTGTTGTTGCCACATAGTCTACCTTCCCTGACATGTTCAGTATTTTGTTTTTATTTTACCATTTTTCCACTCCCCTCCCTCTCCCACTTCTCTGCTTCCCGTCTCTTTCTTTCTCTCTTTCTTTTTCGAGCACTGAGCCTGCCCAGTGGCATTTTACCTTAACACTCATACCATCATCCTCTGTGTGTGTGTGTGTGTGTGTGTGTGTATGTGTGCTCTGCCATTCTGCAATGCAGCTCGACTGTGACTCAGGGTACCATCAGATACCACTCACAGAATGCGTCGAGCAGGAAGCAAAAGGTGCTTGTTTTTATAAGAGCATGTGTGTGTATCAGTGGGTTTCAGTGTTCATGTTTTGGGAAAACTAAACCTGAGTGTTTGGACGTGGGTGGATGTGTTTGGGCAAACCTTTTGTGTTTAGCAGCAGGGCCTTTGTATGGGCCTGTGTGTGTATGTATGTATATGTGTGTGTGTTTGAATGGATTTTTTTGCTGTTTAGACTGCTGCAAAGGCCTGTGGAACCACCACCATGTTTACAGTTTTTCGGAGGCCAACGGGAAGGTGAAATATCCGTGTGCGTGTTGAGTGAAGCCGAGTACCTACCTCTCCAGTCTAAAGTATTGCCTGATAACCCTGCGTGACCTCGGTAATGAGAAGTGGAACAGTGACTTCCCAGCAGGCCTCTGGGCCCATCTCAGTATAAGCTCCTCCGCTGCTCAGTCTGCATTCTCAAGTTGCCCTCCGGTGTGCACCGCCAGCCGAACACGCCACCAGATAACGCGTAAATCTCAATTTACAGCAGGTGTAGGGATGTTAGCTCGCAGTGCTAAGATATAGATTTAGCCTGCATGAAAGGGAAGGACGTGGTCAGAAAGATGCAGGTACAAAACAAAGAGGTACATCAAATCCCTCTGTCTCCTTCTATAAATAAGCTCTAATTCTTTGTCATGTGAAACCACATTATTGTCCTTTGTCACGGTGCTTTCATGCAGGTCAAATAAAACTATTGCCAAATATTAGCTGTATGAAGAAAGTCAAAGCTCCAGCAACACTTGTAGTATAGGAGAACTTTTTCGTGTTGAAATGTGTTGGTCTAGCAATCGAGTTCTCCTATACTACAAGTGTTGCTAGAGCTTTGACTTTCTTCAGACTTCAAAATGTCTGTTTTTAGCCACGCTAACAGTGTGGGCCTGTGGATGACAGTGTTAGTCTGTCATTCTTCTCTCCAATCATCTCTATGGCTATTTATGTCCAGCTGACTGCAAAACTCATGACATTCCCTTCAGCCTCAGCTGCACTTTGTGTTTAGAGCGAATTAGCTAATTTGTTGAAGCTGATACGCTAAATTCAGCTGGCAAAAATGCTACACATTATATCTGGTGTTAGCATGCTTAGCATTGTACAGTCTCTCAGAGCCGTTGCTATAGTCTCTATAGACTATAGTTGAGTATTATTTAAGCCAGTGGTTCTCAAACAGTGGGGCGGGCCCCTATGGGGAGGCGTGGAGGAGAGGACATGCATGACCAGAAGCAAAATGTGGAAAATCTTTTGTGTCAGAAACCTCTCATGGGCAAAGTTTAACTTGCATTTTAAATTTTCAAAAAATGCATTTAAGTGATTTTACCCGTGAAGATCAGTTTACTTGTCATGGTTAGTACTACCCAGCCTGTGAAAACAGTTACATAATGTCTTCTGTGGCTCTGGAGAGAGATTTCTAGTCTTAGAAAATAACCATGATGATGTCGTAGTTATGTCATCAGGGTTATCTCTTGCTTAGAGATGGAAAGACTGTGTTACAAACCCAGCATGTGGAGTTTCAATTATGTGTGCACATACTACATAAATTATTGGAATACTCCTCCAGTTGCATAACTGAAGCTAGTGAGAAACATGCATGAAAATATATTTAATATTTTTGGAGATTTGACTTATCTCTTACAGTGAATAACACTGTTAATTGGCATTAATTTCTGTCGGTTTCCAAATTGGAGTGTGGCAGAAAACACTGATTTAGGCTATTTGTATTTGACAGGTGGACAGAAATTATGGTAATTGGACAAATGAAAATGTCGCTTGTAGTTAATGTGACATTAGGATTTATTTAGTCTTTTTCGACAGTACAGTTAAGCAACATAATAGCTTGGTGTGTTTGTGCTTTGTGATAATGTATTGTTTATTTTTTAATGGTCAAACAGTTGTCTGACAGTAGAACAGAGAGAATAATTAAGCAGGTTTGAGTGCTGTGTCTCCCATGTGCTCCCATTTGTTGGAAACAGAAAATGAGTCTGAGGTAACAGAAAAGTGGGCTTCTTAACACTACAAGCATTTTTTTCCTCCAACTTCCACATCAAAGTGTCACTTAACATTCAGTGGGAATACTAACAGTGCAGAAAATCCAGCAAATCTCCCTTTTTATTTTATCTTTTACCTCTATAAACATTTCACCTCATTCTGTCAGTAGTGACATTTATTTTAACCTGAGATAAAGTCACTATGGGTGTGTATGGACTACTTTCTGTTTTCTCACTGTTAGCCAAACACGCTAGCATGGAATTTTTTGAAGTCACCATAGGCCTCAGGAGCCAAGTTGATAACTAATGGTGTTTGGCTTTATCTGTAAGAGATGGACGCTGTGCTGTGAGGGGGATGACAGAGTCTGAGTCATTTGTTGAGTTTATGCCCATCTGACTGCTGTGTTTCATGTTCTCTGCTCTGGAAAGACCCGCGCAGTCACAGCGAGCCCACCAGCCCACCATACTGACAATAAAAAGCACTTCATGAAGGCTTCTTAACTGGGTTTTGTTCAATTTGGGTTAGTGCTGATGCAAAATTAATTTCAGTGTGAGACTTTTCATGTCAACTATTTCATCAAAACCTCCCCAGGAAAGCAATTTAACAACTTCAAGACTATGCAACATTAAAGCTCTTTACTGATGGCAAAAGTAATAATGATAACATTGAAAATAAAGCATACTCAAGCATACTTTTGTGGAATTTAATCATACTTTTGCCTTAGAGTGACTTCAGGCTGCCGTTTTCCCATGGACGACAGTTTTCCCATGGACGATAGGTGTCAAATTGTTAGCCTACATATAAACAAACTACATCCATCTGACATGAGGGAGGCATATCAGAGATGGATGATGCTGGCTGACCGATGGACTGACTGACATCAAGACAGCTAATTAGTAAACTAATTAACTGTACATACCTGAGACCCGGCATCAAACTACTTTTATTATTGTTTGTTATTTATTACTTCTACTTTTTAATCACGCATCACATCTGTTGACCCACTTATACAATTAAGACGCATCCCCTGTTGAATGATGGTATACTTAAAGCAAAGGAACTCTACCAATATAGTAACAATGTAGGTCTAAATCAGTCATTTCTTAAAGTGTTTCGCGAACAAATCATGTCAAATACTTTTATTACAACCTTGGTGATGTTTCTGTTCCATCACTTATGAATACTCAAAATGTATCTGAACTCAAGGTCACTTCTGGAGAGCCGATTCACAAGGGAAAGCTAACACGAATGCTTTTCTAAATACTGAATCCTTTTTGGCTTCATTTTCCCTATGTGGATCATCAACTGGTGGTTATATTTTTCCCTCTTTCCTCCTCAGCCACTTCACGGGGTCAACAGTGGAATGTGTGAGCTTGTGTGTGGTAAAAAATGTGTGCAGCTGAATGCAAAGCAGCTCTTCAGTAAAGGCACCTGTTTGCCTGTGAAGGAGGGAAAATGAGAAAAAAGTAGGAGAAATAAGAGAGGTAAAGGACTCATCTGTTGCTCATTCTGCAGCAAAGACAGGTGGCTTTGGATTGGTTTATATCGCAGTAGCAGGAAGCAAAAGACTTTAATTAATGACTCTCTCCTTTCTTTCTTTTTTTCTCCTTTGCTTCTTCCAGGTTCAGGGACGATAAGGGCTACGTTCTGTACCCTCAGATCGGGGACCGGCTGGACCTGATCTGCCCTCCGCTGGACACCGCCAGGTCCACGCCAGAGTACGAGTTCTACAAGCTCTACCTCGTGTCGTCACGGGAGCAGGCGGACCGCTGCGAGGTGATGGGCCCTCCCAACATCGTGCTGACCTGCGACGAGCCCACCCGAGAGCGTCGCTTCACCATCAAGTTCCAGGAGTTCTCGCCCAACCTCTGGGGCCACGAGTTCAAGAGCCTGCACGACTACTACATCATCGGTGAGTTCAAGGAAGCGGAGCGAACGCTGGAGATTAGGAGGATGGAGAGTGTGAGTGTGTGTTTATGGGCGTGTGTTGAGCTTTATTGCAGTGTGTGTGTGTGTGAAGGGGGGGGGGTGTTATGATTGCACGGCTGATTTCTGATTGTGGCTGAGTGTGTTTGTTTATGCCAATGATGATGGTGATGATTGGGCGGGTGTGTTTAGAGTAATTAGGTTTGAGAATTGTGTGTGATCCGGTCCAGGGGCGGATACAGTAGAGGACGTACACTGCAAAAATAAAATAAAATAAAATAAAAAATGACCAGCTGGGTGTATAGTTTTCAGGATATTTTTTAAAATCAAACCTGTGCTTGTAGATAGTTTGGCTAACATGAACTAATTTCACTTGTTTCATCTTTGTGAAACTGAACACGTCATCTCTTGTTTATTTTAAGCAAAAGAAAACCAAACAGTTCAATTTGTTGCAGTGTGTCACAGGGTTTGCACTTCTTTGCCACTTATGTTTGATTTTGTTTTTAGTGAAGTATGGTTGCATTTGTGCTTCAGTGCCGTTCTAAGAGTGTATGTTTGTATGTGTGTGTGTGTGTGTGTTATTGCTACGTCTTTGTCCTGCTCTGCTGCTGTGTTGGCCCTGGGGCCTGTTTATTGTTTCTGCCAGACTTGCAGTGACCGCAAATGGCGACACATAGTTTGTTTTGGTTTATTCAGAAGGTTTGTTTGGAGTAAGGCTGGGTGAAGACCTGATGAGGTCATCAAGGCGGGCCAGGCCAAGCGTTTGTATCGGACAGAACAATCTGCAAGTAAAGGTCGGGTCAACCGAAACCTGTGGGTTTGTTTTTAAATACAGCCGGGGAGCCAAGAGCATTCAGCGTTCACAACTGGAGCGATCCATGCAACACACACTTAACGTGCATGCACACATACACACATTCTCTCACGCCTGTTTCCAGTATAAACACAAGCATTGTAAAAACCCCCTCAGGAGTGAGAGAGTGAGAAGGACAGACAAAGCGATAGAGAGAGAGAGAAAGAGAGAGAGACCCTCCTTGATTCCCAAAGCTTTCCTCCCACGCACCTGCGAGCTCTGTTCACTCAGGTGTGCAAATGCTCTTTTCACTTCTTTTCATCTGTGGGTAGAAAAACCCCCTAAAAACTATGGAACGAATAGAGCCAGCAGGAGGAGGAGGACGCTGGGACAGAGATGGAGAGACAGGGAGACAAAGAGAATATAAGATCTCTCAAAGTCTGTGAAGTCCCTCATGCCTCTTTGTGTTCTATATTTGTTCGCCGGTTTCAGGTGATTTCGGTTCTCGCTATCAGTCCTCATACTCGACGTGTTTGTGAAGAGAGGTGAGGCACTGGGCATATTTCTCCTGCTCCCTGCATCATTATCAGCATACAAGTATTTCTCTCAGATTAGATATGAGTAGGTGAGATAGTATTCTGTAGTGCAGTAAGCCACCATGTGTATGAGTGTGTATGTATGTGTGGTATCGGTACACTGTACTGTATGTGCACCCAAGGACCCAATGATACAGGAATTCTGGCCTGATAAAAACGGGAGGATAATTAATGCAATCTGATACCTGCTGGTACCTGATTCGATGACTGACAGATGTTGAGCAAATGAACAGCCACATCAAATACGACTGTAGGAAAATGACACAACAAAACAGACTCCCTGATAGCTAAATTACACTATCTCCTGATTTAAAATCTAATCAAGAGCCTGTTAAAATATTCTGTTTTTGTATATCTTTACATCAATATTGTGCTAGTGGGTTAATGCTCACTTCACATGCTTAATAATAAGTTATACTAAATGCTAATACTGATAAATATAGACTATATTTATCACTGGGAAACATTAAAAAGCTTGTATTTCTACAATATATTTAATTACATCGGTTTATTATCTCTTCCAGTCCCAAATGTCTTTCTTTTTATTGAACTGCAGCCAGATACAGATGCACTTTACTTTTAAATACTAAAGATTGCCAGATTTTGTTGTTGTCCAAATTCTGAATTCACAAAACTCTAAGTTCTGGAAAGTTAAACCCAAGTTAGGAGTGTTTGCCTAGTAGTACAGAAACCGTCTACTAGGCATCTATAATTTAGAAGTACGGTATGACACAACAGGTTTGAAGTTAGGTTAGTCATCCAGAGCTTGGGTTAGTATTATCATAACAATTGAGGGCATCTGTTGAAATCTGGTACAAAATGTGTTTTCACTTAAGTGTCAAGCCATCAAGTATTCAGCAGCATACCGGTTCTGCACCGTCACCATGAGATCTGTTGATTTAGTCTGTCCCAGTTAGTTTTTTTAATCTTTGGTGTTAAGTTACCCAGTGGGTAAATTCCTCATCTCCCATGTTTTCACAGATAATGATACGTATCAGACACACCCTGCTGACTTATGACCAAAAACCTCCATCAGTTAAAAAAACTAGAATTTACTTACATTGCAGTGAAGTAAATACACTCACGGAGCACTTTGACCGACCACTAAGACGTACGCAGAGGGCCGAGCGTGGCCCTCGGTCTCTATTTTTGACCACCTCTCTTCTGTAGTTCCACCTGGCAACTGGAGTGTCCAGAGATAGAAACACCTTTATCTCCACATACAGGCCAGACTGATCGATTGACAGCTCCAGTCCGATCAATGATGGCTGCAACTCTAGGTCACACACACACACACACAAACACACACACTGCACATGCACTTGCACGTTTGCAGAGGGGGAGACTTAGGGAGGTGAGGAGACAGGTGAGTAGCTGATAGTAGAGAGTATTTGGTACTGATAACTTCTTGATAATGCCAACGGATAGTTTGCGTATAGTGACCTGCATATCTTTGATTGCGTGTCTTTAATGAAGAATTGTTCTTACTCTCTCACCAGAGCTTCTGTGTACTTAATGAGGCTGTGAGATAATTAATAAATGTTAATCTTACTGCTCACTCTGAGCCACAAATCTGCAGTAGCTTTTTGGCCCGATAGGGAGTGCATTGAGCATGCTGAACACACTGCTGACTGGTTTGTGCCTAAATTTAGTAACTGTTAAATGTATGTTTGTGCATGTGTGCGAGGGCACCGATGTATGCACAAGCCTCAGGGAAATCATGTTGTAATTAATCTGTAGCATAACATGATTCAGTTTGCACACTACGGGTCAGGCACACGTTAAGTGTATGTGTGGCAACGTGAAGTGGTGGAACAGCAGGAGGAAACGAGGCAGTGGAGGTTAATTTCAAAGTTAAACCCATTACAGATTACCAGTAACTTGCTTAAGGTCTACTGAACAGTCTGCTTCCTTTGAAGTTTGCCACTACAGAGCGTCATAAATTAAACTCAAAACTGTCGATGATTTAATTTCCATGTCATAATTTGCGTTGTCATCATCATCAAGAAGAATCACTAATCAGAGTGTTAAATTGTGTTAAATTCTAATCATGTCTCGAGAAAATCTAGCAAGTAATCTGAAAAAATCCAAAGTTTCCTCTCTTTTTACTTTGTTTTTGCAAGTCACTAACGCATTACAGATGCCACTGTTTTGTAATTAGATTACATGAATCCCATTAAATGTAATTCTTTATTTCCGAGTCCCGGGGAGAGGAGAGATAGAGTGGGGAAATCGATTAGTTATACTCATTGATTGATGTTTTCATTCATAACATGAGGTCAGAGTTTATGTAAACCCATTTCTCGTTCACACTCTCCCTCTCTCTCTCTCCGTCTGTTGGGTCTGTGTCTCTCCCTCAGTCGCTCCACCCTTTAGTTTCTCCCCTCCTCATCCCTTTCACTATTCAAATCCTGTCACACACACACACACACACACACACACACACAGAGACATGCTCAGTACATCAACCCAAACCGCAGATCAAGCCTTTCACTGCTTTTAATGAATCCTTTGAAAGCGGGCGCCAGGGCCTTGTGTAACACACACTTGTGTAACACATGCAAGCGCGCGCACACGCACACACACACACACACACACACACACACACACACACACACACACACACATACACACATACACACTTTCATAATCAGTGTGGTCTTGATGACATGTGTCTTCTTTAATGAGAACTGCAAGAGGAGACCATCTCCATGCAGCTTCTCTGGTTTCAAACACAGCATACACACACAAGGAGGACACAAGAGTTGTTGTGGAAACAGGATCAGTTGACCAAAATGATGAAATAATGTATTTTCTCACTTGTCTAAACTAGCATTCAGGTATGCAATCATTTCAGATTTACGTGTCCAGGTTTTGAGATATTTATCTGTGGGATTTTTGTCTCTGTCCCAATTTGACTGAGGTGAAAAGAATGTTATTCATGTTGCCCAGAAAATGACTTTTAAAGAATTCAACTGCGGCATCTATGTTCATAAACAATATCCTGGTTACTCAGGATAATCCACAGATGTCTCTGTGAATATTTGGTTTTATCTGGACTGCTTTTTCAAAATAAATAAATAAATAAAAATAGTTCTTAAAACGTAACATAAAACGTGTTTACAGCGTGTTCTGAGGTTTGACTTAAAAAAAAGGGACAATTTTGTTATAGCTGCAAACCAACTCTTATTCGAGCAGCCTTTCAGCAAATGATGATGGAAGTGAAGGCAGGAAAGATGCAGAGAGGCTGAGTGAGAAGGGGGGGGGGGGAAGAAGGTAAAAGAGGTGGAAGAGAGAGAGAGGAGGGGAAGAGAAAGAAGGATATGGAAAGAAGAAAATGACAACAGACAGGTCAGTTTGTCGTTGTGTGTGTTGTTGATGTGAATGGGATGTGAGTGTCAGTTGACACAGAGGCACAGTATCTCATCTGCAGGGTGACACTGAAACAACGCGGCCACTTTCAATCACTGCTGCTCCTGTCAGGGGATTGGGACACACACGCACACACACACATACACACACACACATGCACACATACATGTTTGAACAGACACTAACACTGAATGATTGCAGGCTCACAGGCAACATATACACACACACAGGCGCAAGGATCAGTAATCAATCAGTCAATCAAAGGTTGTCACATTCAATTTATGTATTAAAAAGTGTTTAAATAGAATAGCAACAGTAGTAAATATATATATGTGTGTGGTGGTGGTGGTGTTTGAGGGAGGGGCAGTCTTAGGGAGTGACACTTCATTTACAATCCTAACAGCCTGAGGGTAGCTCCTGAGCCTCTCAATGGAGGCCTGGTGTATCCGGTACCTCTTTCTCAACGGCAGCAGGGAGAAAAGGCTATTATCCGGGTGGTTTGGATCATTAATAATTCTCCACGCCTTATTCTTGCAAAGCCTGGTGTAAATATCCTTTAGGGAGGGTAGAGCACTGCCTATTGTTTGTTCAGCTAAATGAGCCACTCTTCCCAGGGCCTTGCGGTCCTGATCTGAGCTGTTTCTGTTTCCCGTCAGGACAATCTCACAGGTGCAGGAGTTAAAATTCCTCAGTATTTATGATGATACCCAATATATCCTCAAGCCTCTGGGGTGACACAGTCTATGCCTTGCCTTTCTCACCACTGAGTCAGTATGCAGCACCCAGGTGAGACACCAAGTTACCCAAAAGTGTTCACCCTCTCCACCAAGAACCCATTAATATTAAGTGGAGAGTAGTTCCTGCCCTGCTTCTTCCCAAAGTCCGCTATCAGCTCCTTAGAAAACTTTGACCAACCAGGTAGCATTGTGGGCAGGAGGAGAGTTTACATAGACCATTCACCTATCATGATGAGTGACTTCTAGTCTTATATGTTACTGTTGTCCAGAATTAAAATAAACGTAAAGACCATAGATTTGCAAAATTGTAGCAGAGCTAACAGAGAGGCAATTGGATAGGTTTTTGCCTTCTAGAGAAGCCTTCCTTGGTACTCACACTAACATATGCATGGTCACATCGGCATACACGGGGGCATTCATAAATATATGCACTCACACACACATTGGCATACAAGCAGCCTTGTGGTCGTAAACACACTCAAAATAGCTCACACACACTGAATAAGACACATACACACACATAAAGTTTTGGTGAATTCCGCTGTGGTGAATGGGTCAGTCGCTGGGGGACTGCAGTGTTGTTGTTGTTGTTGTTGCAGCATACGAAAACAGATGGCGGAGTGTGTGTGTGTTGCCCGTGCACAGAAACAGGTATGTAATTGCATTTTGTGTGTGACTATGTGGCCGGCGAGTGCATGTATGGCTATGCTGGGTGGACATGAATGTATTTTCTGTGTTTGCCATGTGTGCATGAATAACTCCCAGTGGTCTGTTTAGGGAGCAGGGCCCCAAGGGCTTTGCGGAGAGCCTGGTTCTTGCCATCGCACAATGGCAGAGATAAACAACCCCCTATGATATGAATAATAGAATAGCTGACTGGAAACTGCACACCTAGAAAAATAAGTCTGTGTGTTTGTGCATGTTTGGATGTGTGTGTCTTTGAGTAGGTTTATGAGTGTTTGGAGAAAGTTAATGGTGTGTTGGTGCGTGTTTGTGTCTAGTTGGTAGTCATTTGCATACCACGGTGTCTCACTCTCTATCTGCAAACTTTATTTTCTCTTTCACTGGGTACTGTTTTCCTCTCCTCTGCCTCTGTTTGTCTTTCTTGTCTATCCGGCTATCTCTTTTTTGTGTGTTTGTGTGTGTGTTTGTGAATCTGTGCGTCACTCTTTCATGTTAAATTTCATTTTTGTGTGTAAGAACATGGGACAGGGTGGGGTTAACGTGTGTGTGTGTGCGTGTGTGTGGTCTAATTGTTGGACAGCGCTGGGCCAGCTCTGTGCGTTCAGACAGCAATGTCAAAGTGTTCAATAATGCAGAGGTACTCACTGGTTTATTTATCAGGGTTAAGCTGAAATAAATGACACAGACTCCAGATGGGGTGGGAGGGAGGGAGAACAGAAACAGGGGGAGAGGGAGAAAATGGAGTGAGCGACAGATGAAGAGAGAGAAAGATGTGGAACGCCGGAAAATCAAGAGTGAAATAGAGGGGAGAGAGAGAAGACAATGGAGGAGAGGAAGCAGAGAGAAACACTGCACTGCAGTCTCAATGAGATGCACCTCTCCTCTCCACCACTCTGCGTTAGTTTATGATTCCCCATGTGCAGACGTGCGTGGCTCTGAGTGTTTGTGTGCGTGCGTGTGTGCGTGTGTGTGAGGCACTCAAGTTTGTTTGTGACTGCGGTGAGGAGAGAAAAAGTGAGGGATTCATGTAAAGGATGAGTAGAGGGAGGGAAAGATGGAAAGCAGCTGGGTGGAAGAGGTGGAGAATCCAGGGACTCTGAGAAATCTATATCTGCTGAATATTTGATCAAGTTTAAGCCCTCTGATTTGAGCCTCCTGCCAGGCTCTAAAGCAACCACAGGCACAGGGGAAAGGAGAGGAAGATCTGCAGGAAGGAGTGAGAACAGAGTGATGGAAAGAGAAATAAGATGACCACAGTGAGGGGCTTCTGGCAAGGGTACTCTCTGCTTTTCTACACAGTAATCCCTCTGAAATAGAAATATTTGTGTAGCACTATATATGCCATCTTTATGCCTGTCACAGCTAAAGGAGTAAACATTTGAATACCTGTTACCTCTGGTGTAAACATGTAGGATATTAGACATTTCTCTTTTACTATTTTAATCTTGTATAAATCTATAACTACTTAACATGCAGCCTCTTTCTTTGAGCACAAGCTAGAAAATTATCATTCACATTTACACACAGATTTTAAAAATATAAGCTTTTTCACTGCATTTTTAAAGAATGTACAGTTTAGTTTTGTATGCACTTCTCTTACAAAGACATTGTAACAGTGATATTGTGATATTACAATGGTTTATACAAATGTTATTTTAAGGTTTAATGCTTTTAGGATGGAAAGTTTGTCAATGTTGACTGAGGACTCAACTTCATATCATCCCAAATATGGGCACCAGCCTCTCTTCTGGCCTGTATTTGGGCAGCAGCTTGTAATCATTTTATTATATTTTCCTAGTTGAAAAAGATCCAGAAATCCTGCACACTGTCAGTCACTTTTACTTCCTTTCTTTAGTTATGAATCTTCAGCTGGTTGATCCTCTTCAGATAAGATTCATCATAGGTGATGAAGGGCTGTGCGCAGGACTGTCTCAGTAGAGTTTTGGGTCCTACACACACCTACATATATTCTATAACTTCATTCGGTGCAAAACATTTTTTTACCTGTTTGCTTGTTTAATGACAAAAGACAAATTTGGCTACAGACCAGAGCCTCCTCTTCTTGACCACCATGAATTTTACTGTATGTAGTGACACACAAGTAAAATTGTGCGACACATTTTTCCACTTCAAATGTGTTTAGGCTTTCACATCTGCTGTGGCCCTCAGGAGACATCCCCAGAGTCCGCTCGAAGCCAACCCCTGACAACTATTTTGAGGTGGACCTGAGACTGCTTTTCTAGCTTGCAACACATTTTTCACACTTCACCAAACACATCGAATTCTAGGGGCGAGAAGCGTCAGTTAAACTCTCATGTGTGAAAATAGCCTCAAATAAAGTGCAAAAGTGGAAAATGGAATAGAATAGGCCAGCAGGGGTTTGGTGCAACTGATCCAACTAATTTCCCCTCTAGAGTTGAAGTACATCTGCATCTCTCAATGCATAAGAGAAGGCAGAGAGTAGAAAAGATTGCTCTATTTAAAAAGAATAGAAGTCATCTGAAGGGTTTAAAGTGATTAAGCCTGAGATTCATGTGTGTGTCTTTATTGTTTGCGTTACAATATGTACAAATATGCACATCACCACAAAGCAACTCTAAACATGCAGCATACTGTATGCCACACCTATATTGTGGGATACAAATGAGGCCAAGGCGTTTTTCGGGTAAAGATAATAAGAGAGAGGGGAGGGATAGGAATGAGCTGATGTAAAGTGACACTGGGAGAGAGCGAGGGATATTTGGGCAAGAAAAAAAGAAGAGAGAGGGAGAAGAGAAAGGGGAGGAAAAAAAGATGAAAAAAAAGATGTGTGCTGAGTGTGAGTAAGAGAAAGTGACAGATCGCCTGGCCGATTTAGGTCAGCAATCAGAGCCGCGCTACTGTCTGTGAGATTGTGTGTGTGTGTGTGTGTGTGTGATTTTGGCTGAGTGCTTGTGTGTGAGGGCAGAGGGTGCATTTGTGGCTGTTGGTGTGTGGTTGCGTGTCATGTTTGTGTGGAAAGCTGACAGTGTATTAGAGAGTTTGTGCGTGTTTGTGTGTAGTTGTGTTGGTGGGTTGGGGGTTGATTGTGTGAGCGAGTGTGAATACGTCTCTCCTGTTAAAGGTCAGACAAGAAGAATCCCTCCCTAATTGGATTGGGCCTGGTTAACATTGTATGATTCATTTAACCTTCCTACACTGTCTGTCTGTCCGTCTCTTACATACACACACACTCTCACGCACTCACACACACACAAACTTTTCTCGTTCCCCATCACAGCTTGGCAGACAAAGGCGTCATTGTGCTGCCGCCTTTTGCTGAGGAACCTTTTGCAGAAGGATGCATTTCCCGACAATCAAATATGGGGGAGTTTAAAACAAGCGCACCTCTCGGCTGACCCCTGCCATCAGTAGAATGCATTAGCTTGCTAATATAGCTTTGATTTAGTGTCCAGGTTCATGCAAACATGACCCCTGATCAACATAATGAACACTTTCACACAGACAGATGTGCAGCTCAGCACACAGATATGCAAACATGGTGTGTGTATGTGTGTGTGTGTGTGAGCATGTACACACACTGAAAAACGTTGTGCCTAAACTTGAAACCATCTGTCCTCCACTTTTTATTTAAAAAAAATAGTTTGGAGTATTTTTATATTCTTTCTTTCTGAGAGTGAGATAAGAAACGGCTGGAGTAAGGTCATAGTTAGCCTAGCTTAGCATAAAGATTGGAAACTGGGAAACTGATTGCCTGGTTACATCCAAAATGAAAACAGCAACATTATCTTGTCTTATTTACACAATATATAGCACTACATGCTTTCTTTCTGGGAGTGAGATGAAGATAGCATCAGTTTTAGCCAACCTTAACATAAATAAGTAGGTAGAAGAAGCTAAATCTGTCTAAACTGAAAAAATACACCTACCAACAACTCTAAAGTTGCCTTATGTACAAGATGTGGCCAGTTTGTTTAACCCGTACAGCGCGGGTTGCTACATAGACTTAGTGGTTTTAGTGTTGGACACAATGGTAGAGGTCAGAGGTATTGGTATGTGTATATTTGAACTAAGTTTGGACAAAGCCAGGCTAGCTGTTTCCCTTTGCTAAGCTAAGTTAACCACATCCTGACTCTGGCTCCGTTTTTAACGCAGAGACATGACGTTGGTATCAATCTTCTCATCAAACTTTAGGAGAGAAAAACAAATTGCCGTATATAGAAAGTGGAACTATTCCTTCGAGAGAAAGCAAGCAAACACGCATACTGCTGCTGTTGTTTTGGTGAAAAACAGTTTGTTAGTAACAGGCGTGATCTTAGCCATGGCAGAGGGAGATTATGGTGTTCTTGGAGATGGATTGGACCCGGCAGCTGTTCAGTAGTGGAAGACGGAGAGGAAGAGGAGGAGCAGGAGGAGGAAAAGTGAAAGAAAGAGAGTAAATTACATGGAAATAAGACAAGCTAGAATCATTTAAGAGAGGGCGGAATAAAGGGAAGCGGCAGAAGGGTCGGCCATGGACGAGCTGATGAAAGAGGAGACCGTGTGCTGTGAGGAGACAGTAGAAGAAGACAGTGTTGACACTCAGTGGAGCAAGAGGGCCCACAGCTCAAAGACACAAGGACAAACAATCAGCTGCAAATCCTTTTTAACAACCATTTAGGCAGCCCTAATTACCCCAAAAAACTCCACAAAGAACATCATTATCACTGGGTGCTCATGCACGTGCACGATGTGTGTGTGCGTGCACGTGTGCTCCACTTGTTTATTGAGAAGAGATTCATTAGCGGACTGGCTGTTTACTTGTTCTCGACTAATCGTCATTGTTGTGAGATACTTTGGGTGCAATTCAACAAATACAACAAGGCATTTTCGGCAATTTTTACCCCCGCCTCTCGCCGTCAAAGCCCAAATCCTTCCCCTCCCAACACGCTCCACCTTTATTGGCTGGAAGATCTCTATATCTCTCTTTCATTCTCAGGCTGCATCTTTTTTTTTTTTTTACTGTAGGGTCAACTCAAGCCAAAAAAGCTTAATTTGATGCATGTTGTCCACTCTGCAGAGCCAAGGCTTTGATAACCACTTAGAATGTGCAAAACATACGAGCCAAAAAAAAAAAAAGCCGGGAAGTGAAACGAGCGGTGGAACTAATGCTCCTGATGTTGTCATGGTCTGTGTAAGGCTCTGTGACGCGCTGCTGGCCCAGACGGGCGAGGCTCGGTGGTCGCAAATCAGCGGCAGGGTTTGGCGTCTCGAATGTCACATGGAGTGCAGCAGTGAGTAAATGATACAGCAAAGAGTTTCAGACGAAGATGGTTTCAAGTAGTCCCTGTAGTTCTAATATTAATCCCCTCTGTTCCCTCTGGGGGGGCTTATCATCCATATTAGTACCACACATCTGCTGCTGCTGTATGAGCTGATTATATATTGATGGAAGGGGGGGTTAGATAATTGAATACCCTCATCACGGAGGGGTGCGCTTGGTCTTGTTTCTCCACTTCAGACTACCTCAAGTGGGTGGGGGAAGGTGGATCTAGTTTGCCACTTCTCTGTATGTGTGTGTCTCTGTGTGTGTGCGTGTTTGTGTGTAATACCCTTTTGTCCGCCTGTACCCACCCCCAGCTCCAGCTTTAGATCCAGACCCTAACCACGGCTCCAGCCCTGCTAACCACTGGTTTAATATATGCAATTAAGAAGCTAATTAGAGTAATTAATTCAGCCAGGGCCAAGGCCCAGCCTGGCCCCTATTCACAGCTTTGGAACTGCCATAATCCTCCTTCCTCCACACACACAAACACACACACACACACACACACACACACACACACACACACACACACACAAACACACACACACATTAACCGCACAAAGAATAACACACTCAGACACTGCTATGCCCTCATTATGAGCGGGGTCTTTGTTGGCTGTGTGTGTGTGGTGCCAGAGAAGTCGGGAGATGAAGAAAAGGGTGTAAATAAAGACAGAGAAAAAGTGAGGGCAGTCAGTTCGGTATAATGAGTGAAAACAGTGAACTAATTCATTGGCACCTCTAGTCTCGCTCGGTTGCTCTCTTGGTGGCGCTGCAAAGAGAAGAGGGCCCTGTTGTGGCGAATAGCGTCTTACCTCATCTGCAGCAACAGTTCTGCTGTCATTGCCTCTGGAAGGCAGCCGGCTGGGAGGAAAGACAAGGTTTAATGGAGAATGCCCAGCCTGTTTTATTGGTTCAACCTTTATTTATCCAGGTTTGTCCCTTTTTGAAGATTTAAGAACTGTTTTTATAAGCCTGACCTTGCCAAGAAAGCACTATTACATTATTGCAGGTCCATTTCAAATTATTTGAAGCTTTAATTAAGAGTAAAGTCGTGTTTTTTCTTTTTATTTTACAATATAACAAGGTGAACGGGGTAGCTTGTTAGTCTTCGGTGATTCACACACACGCCATAAACCTTTGATAGCCCGCATTTGGCTCGGCTCTTCCTGTACAGAAAGAAAAGACTAAGTAATTCCAGGTTTGTTATTTTTGGAGCGTGATTAGGAAATGTGTGATAAATAGAAGATTAGAGCAGCGAGACAGATTTACAACACATGGAGCACACTGATTTAAATGGATTACTGATAAAGTAATCGAAGAAGTTTTGGCGGCAGCGCTATGGAAGAAAAAAAGGTTGCTCAACACACAAATATGACACCGAGTGACAAATTAGTCATAGTTTATTTAGGGCTGACGCATTGTATGAGATGCTTACATGATTCTGTCTATTTCCTGGGATTTGTGCTACCTTTTTTTTATCACTGAGCTCTCCTGTGGAACTGATATTTTTAAGTACCCCTCATTGAAGACATTGACGTTGAAGTGCTCCTTTTTTGCCCCCCCGAGTGTAGAGAGTACATCACACTTATATCAATACTTACACCACCAAATCAGTTCTTGTTATTTGAGGTTTTGTCAGTCAGTTTGTGTGTGGAAAATATCTCCCATCTGCCATGTTTTGGCATGCAATGGCTTTTTTTTTTTGTGTGTGTGTGTGTGTGTGTGTGTACCCAGGCCTCTAAAAGAGCTGCTAGCAGTCCTTGGAGGTAGGAGTAGTGGGCTTGTGATCCTTTGGGAGCTGTATGTGCTGTTCATTGCTGCGTGTGTGAATGGCACATTTGAAATATGAATTAGCCCGAGCTGTTTTTACATCAGAACCTCGCACTTGACCCTGTTAAAAGTTTCACTCAGAAGGGAAAACTCTCTTTCTCTCTTCGGTGTCTCGTATGTCGTATTCTCTGTTTCTGTCGTTCTGCATGTCCATCACTCTGCATGTCTGCGGCTCTCTTTCAGCACTGTACACTTATTACTCTTTTAGATGATGTCCTCCCTTCTCTCTCCATTCCCTGCTGTAAGTAGCAAGAAAAAGCAAGCAGCATAGAGATACACGCATTCCTTTTGCTTATCAGATAAACCAGAAAAAATACTTTTCCACTTACAAATTTCAGTAGAATTCAGTCAACAGATGTGTGCAATAGATTTCCAGATCAAGACAAAATGGACATTTTCATGGTGGAAAAAAAGGAGAAAATAATATGTTGAAAGGACTTAAAATACTGAAAGTTGCATGATTGGTAGAATTATACCCATATATTAAATCCTCCCTGCTGAAATGCCTTTGAGCAAGACAGTGAGTCATTACCAGCAGATGTGTTGGAGTAAATGCAGTTCAATGTGTCCCTCAAGGAGACTTTGATTGGACACAGGAATCAAACCTGTGACCTTTTTATTTCAAGGCTCAGGCACTCCATGAATTGGATGTGTTGCTTTATGCTGAGTGAGAGTTCCACCTTATTATCATTTTATGGCTGTTTTTAAACAAGCACGTACCTGCAAAATATGTCACTGTCCTGAATTTTAATATGATTTACAGTTACAGTTGTTGCACAGGTTTGTTTTTTATCTGTCTTGACAGACTCCAGCGTTGTGTACTTTACTTTGGCAGCGTGAGACTGATCTTATCTGTTAATAAAGCTTGTTGAACTTGAAAATGAAGGTGGTAGAAAGAGACAGATATCTTTCAGGTGTCAGATGATATAAACTTAAATCAAACAGACGAGAATGCAAACAAATTTCAGGACAGCTCAGACAAAAACCTTCTGCTAATGAGCTCACACACACACACACACAAACACACACACAAACACACACATAATCGCACACAGGTTTTTCCAGCCCCGCACACGGCAGACATCCGTGGATGATTTCACTTAAGCAAACGAGACCAGGAGATTAGACACTAAAACACACATTTAGGGAGGAGACGCAGACAGACTGCAACACACACACACACACAGACACACAGACACACAAACGCTCACATGCATCAACCCCCAAGACGTGACGGGCAAAAAGGGATTTAAGAGACATGCATAAACACCCTTCAAAACTGATGACAGACTGATGCATATAGAGTGCAAATACACCTACATTTCTGAAAAAAGCAGAGGCAAGCACAAGCATGCACACGCACACCACACACACACACACACACACATACACATACACATACACACAAGACTGACAGATTCCCATACAACTAAGCACACAGCTTTTCGCAGGCTGCTTTAATCATGGAGGAGCTAAACAAACACAACTGTCATCAGTCTTTTTCTCTAACTGTTATACACATATAGACAGACATATATGCGCTCACACACACATATATGTATGCACACACATAGACACAAACAGTATATAATTGCACTCTGCTTTCTGCTGTCCCTCATCTTTCCCTTCATATCTCACCCTTCTTCTTTCCACTTTCTCTCTCTCCAATCTCTCCCTCGAGCAGTATGCAGGCACAGATGTCAAGATGTATTATTTCGGCTGGCTGGCTGGTTCTGTATATGTGTGTGTGTGAGTGTGTGTGTTTCTCCTGCGTTCCTCTTTTGGAAACAAGAATAATGGTGGGGGGTGGTGAGGAAGATTTTTTTTTAATGAAAGAGGAAAGGGGCTGTAAGGATTAGTTAAACATTTAAAACATCTGATGTATATGCCCAATATAGGCTTAAGCATACGACACAAAGAGTATACACATACACACGGCTCAGTATTTAAGTATCACATTCATGGTTCATGGACATTTAAGGCAAGCATACACACACTTGGGCATTGTACTGAATCTGTGTTGATCCATTAGAAGGACCTCAGTGCTCGTCAGGATTGTGTTCTGGCCAATCTTGGCTGGTGCATTTAAACACTAAAACGGAGCCAGGTTTAAAGTGTGCTTTTGTGTGTGTGTGTGTGTGTGTGTGTGCGTGCATGCATGCATGCGTGCGTACGTGCGTGTATGCAGTGTATACTGTATGTGACATAGCTGCCGGTTGAAAGACTGGCATGCAATGAGAGAGGGAAACTTGAGGGGAGAAAGAAAAGAGAGACTGTTTTCTATGTCTGCAGCGTTCCTTGATCTATGAGTGGGGGCCTTAAGATAGATGGCGGGGAACTTTGTTGTAGCCCCTGACGTGGAAAGAAATAATAATGGTATTAGTAAAAGTGATACAGTAGAAATATTGCAGCGATTGTTAAGGTGTTTCAATGCCTGTAACAAATCTGCTTTATAGGAAAGATTTAACTAGAGTGCAAATGGCTAAAACGGTAGTGCTGAAGCTACAAGCCACTCTTGATCATATACTTTTATTTAAGGGGCTATGCTATTCCCTACCAAGAACCATCTCCTGATATAAAAACGTAATATAAAATTAAATTGAAAAGTCATTAAATAAATAGAGCTTGCCCTCTGCTCTGTACCACCCAGGCAGCCCACTTGCTTGAGTCAGACGATGGGGAGGTGCAGGTGTTGCGCATGGCAGAGCAACAGACTGTGGGATGCAGTGCAATGATTTCTCTATTGAGCTGTAGTGTGTTGCCGTGCTACCGTGCTACTTAGTGAAACACTGAAAATATCACCCCACTAAAAGTGTTACATAGCTGTTACAAAGCAACTGGCAAAATAAAGGTAAACTAATTGCATACAATATAGCATCACAGCGTAGCAACACTATTGTTAGCACACCGCAGTTACTGCAGCCCATATTTGCCACAGGGACTAACACTGCTGCTACAATTATTACAATTTCTCATAATAGCAATGCACAAATGACTACATTTGTACAACATGTAGACATTTTGCTTCAGTTTTACTACCTAACAGGGATCAGTTAACAGTTCAAAAAAAGACCTGTCTTTAATGTTGAATATTTTAAAAATCCATTTATTTGTGATACTATTAGCATCACAAACAAAATACCATTCACTAACATTTTATTGGGGTGACGGTAGAGACAGAAATCTCAAAACCCAAACTAAAACTTCTTGCATGACTAGATTCTAGCTAAGTGGGGAAATTTGTTATTTGGGTCAACTGACCCTTAAAAGTCTACACAACACAGAATGTACTTTGTGCCATCATTATACTTGATTAAGCACATCCACCCAAAATCAAACCTTGATCTGATTTCAAACCTGAGTTTGTTTTTTGCTCAGTATCTGCTGCTAGATCAAGACCCAACTTTTTTTCCAGTCTTTGAGTGTAATCTATTTTCCATTACCTGGCCAGCCAACAGGAGAGTGGAGCCAAAAGTTTTAGCAGCTGAGCTTAATGATGTAAAATGTAGATTAGTCTTGTGTTGTATGAAGTAAGTATTCTGCTTCTTAAAGTTTTCCTTAATGGCAAATCCAATTGTTTCAAAGGTCTTTCCTATACTGTAGGTGTAGTCACGCCTGTGCAGTGGGCTGGACTTTAGCACTTAATCACCATAAAGAGTGGGACAGGAATAATTAGGTGTGTGTGTGTGTGTGCGTGTGTGTGTGTGTGTGTGTGTTGCAGTGGGAGATGATAGGCCCTTACAGGTATGCATTAGACGACGGACCTCAAAGCTGCACTTAGGCTCATTAAAATGTTTAATTGTGTTGGTGTTTATGCGCACGTCCTTCCTTGAGCGCATCATTTATCACACACACACGCAAACAAACAGGCGCGCGCAAAACACAGTTCCAGTGGCTGGCAGTTTTTGTCCTTTCTCATGGAGTTCATTAAAAAGCTTTAATTAGACTGACAGTTATGTGTAATTACAGTCTTTAAGATGTACAGCTCCTCTGCCGTTCTGCAAGCCCACTCCTTCACTGCCTCCTCTCAAAAGTCATTGTCTTAGAGGGAAAACAACTCTGTGTGTTCTAGAGCGTTCATACATGTGTTTGTGCGTGTTTAGCAGATCTAACCTCCTGTAAGCTCTGAGACTTTGACATTTGCCATTAATATCAACCAGAAAGGAGTGACATTTATGAGGCCCTTTTCTCAAACAGCTCTTGCCTCCCAAGGATTCTGCCTCTTCTCGTCTATATCTCACATTTTCACCCTCACTCTTCCTCCTCCTCCTCCTTCTCCTTCACACTCTTCTACTTCCCTTCTTCTTAATTTAGAAACCCCTCCCCTCTCCCCGCCGCCATCTTCCCACTTGCTTTCACTTTCTTTCTCTCCTGCTACATGTCACAGATCGCTGTCACGTTCCTCCCTTCAGACCGTTGACCCACTTCCCTCTTTATTTCTTTTTTTTTTTGCATCGTTCCCAGCTTCTTGTTTTACCAGACGTTTGTCCTTCAACCAAGCAACTTCTCCCCCTCCTGTTCCCTTGTTCTCCCAATTTGTATTTTACCAAAAAAGTGCATAACCTACATATCAAACACAAAGGCGAGAAATAGGCCTGCAATAATTGACCGTTTGTCCTTCAGAGAGTTTTCATACCGTCTCAGAATTATTCTTTATATTTTCGCGTGATTGATGGTAATAAAAATGGATATAGGCATTGTTGTCCTCCAGTATGATGGACTTAATGTATTTCAAAATGCTTGTTTCAAACTATTTATTTCTACTCTGCCAGGTATAGAATTTCAAGGGAACACTGAGTCCTGGGACTTGTTTTGAAGCCTAAATAAATAAAAAGGTACACAGTAGCAATAGAAAATATCAGGCAATAAATGAACAAAAATAGCAGTCTGAAGCTTTAATAACAGTGAGGGTCAAGCTATATATTCTCAGCGCTCCCTAAACAGTTTTTTGCCATACCTCTGTTGTCTAAAAGTCATCATCAGCTACAAAGTTGACTCAAAGTCACTTACATTAAGAAAATCTGACAGCTCACAGCCCCTGAGGGGAGTTTTGGCTTCAGATACACACGCTGTTTCATCAGTTGTTTTTCTGTGGAAGGGTTTGTACCCCGTGGCAGAGCAGAACGCATGCAGCGAGGGTCGCCTCCTCAGCGTCTTCGGCATGTTCGTGGCTCGACGCCAACGCTGTAATCCTGCAATGACAGACAATGTCACAGTTAGGTTCTGCCTGAGAGGAAGCCCGTACAAAGAAGGGGACGGCAGGAAGGCTGGAAACATAAAGGCAATAATTGAAAGGAATAGGAAATGTTGGAGAGGGAAGGAAAGCAACAGCGACTGGAAGAGAAAGTGATTGCTGCAACAGACGGCTTTTTCCTCCTTTTTTATTTTTTTCCCACTCACATGTGATGAAAGTATGACAAAGTGACAGGAGACGTGAAACTGCGAGTTAGGTGTAGTTGTCTCCTGGTTTCCACTTCACCGCACAGAACTCATGCTTAAATTGAGCCAGTAAATCAGGATAATGTGAGACTGTGGGCTTTTATTTAGAGATTCTGTGCTCACACAGGTGTGTAAATGTGAATTCCTCTGTGTATGTGAGTGTCGGTACATGGGTTTTTGCGGGTGGGTGGTGTAACCTATATGGGATGTCATGAATAAGAAGTGGAGGGAAGGGTTTCAGGGGTGACTTACTGGCCCAAAAAAAGACAACAGGATGAATGATGGAGGCATTAGTGTAGGAGAGGGAGTTGGGAGACCTCCCCCCAGTCCTATTAGTCATGACTATGATATCCTGTTACCTGTGTTGTGTCTCGCTCAACTCACCCTCTCCAACTGGTTTTGCAACAGGTGTGTGTGTGTGTGTGTGTGTGTGTGTGTGTGTGTGTGTGTGTGTGTGTGTGTGTGTGTGTGTGTGTGTGTGTGTGTGTGTGTGTGTGAGTGGGGCCACCTTGAGGGTCACCATGAGCCAGCCACACAGGAAACTAAGATGATTTAAGAACATTTACTGTGACAAGTTCCCAGCTAATATTTGATCTTGTTGTTTGTTAAACAAATGTTCAGACACAGATGTCTGCTGAGCAACATGACCGTTACAGTATTAGTGTCGTATTCCCAACGTACAACATCCATATTATAACGCTGCGTGTGTGTCTTTCTTCCCAGCTGTAGATTATTAGAATACACAAATGGAGACTTCTCAGACTTTCTTTATGTAACAAAGAAAAGAGGAGGAGAAACAAAGGGGGGGGGGGGGGGAGTTTGTGATGGACTTAGCTGGTTTAACCCAGATCTAGGCAGCCGCAGGAGGAGTGGACAACCGGAGGTGTTTCGTTTTTATTCTTGGAGCGACTTGGGAATAAGAGAGACTGGGAAGAGAAAAAAAAAAAAAAACATGAGCAAAGAGCAGTAGAGACAGTGAGAAGGAACGACAAGGCTGGCTCTGACCCATTTCTCCAGGCTTCCAATCTAGTGGGTGATATAATGGAGAACGGCTAACCACATGCACACCTTAAGACGCGGACACGCAGATGCCCCCAGACACCAGCAGAGCGAGGACATGCACACTTAGAGCGCGGCAGCCCTGCAGACAGAAGCCAGATTCCCCCCCCCTGCAGCTTCAAATGTTACTTCTCAGCCGGCGTCACCTCAGCCGCCCCTGAAAAAATATCACGTTGAGACGTTAAAACTCGACTATGAACTCTCTGGCCCCGCCGCACGAGCTCAGCCTCCTCTCTGCTGCCCCGCCAGCGTCGGAGCGCGTTACATACCGAGCCGCATCTAAAAGGACTTCGCATGCCTTTTAAAAGCCTTTAAAAAAAATCAGTGCCGTAGAAGTCACTCAGGGATTCACTGATAAGTATTCATTAAGTATTGATAAGTAGTCATTGAAGTATTCATTCAATATGTATGAAGGTCCACTCAGAGGTGTGCTTGACAGGGATTGCAGGGATAGCAGTTTCTAGCAGGTTTGTGCAAGTTAACTGATAGATACTCGCTATACACACATACACATACACACACAGAATGCCCTCGCTGCCCCAGGATGGGAACATTGACCCAGTTGTAAGGAACATTGGTTGTGACTGTCCTACATGGCTAGCACTTTACTGACGTTACACAAGGCTCATCCACCCAGTCACTAGGCCTCTTTTTAATGGCCCTGCTCCCTCTTTTCTTTTGCTTAGCTTTTTCTTTTTCTTTTTTTCCTTCTTCTTTCTCCCTCGCTTTGTGCCTGCCTGTCTTTCTTTTGGTCCATTATGCACGTCTATGCTCTGGCGGTCACATTTATTTGGCGTGGATTATTTTCCGGATTGGGCTGTCAGACTTATTCCGTTTGCACAGCCACGATTTTTGTTTCTCATCTTTTAATTAACGTGAGAATGAATGGGATGAAATCGGCCTCTGTGTTTATGCCTACTGATGACCTTATTTATGCCCCACCACCAACCCCTCCAGCCCCTTCTCTCTCTGACACTGATGATAACCCACACCATCCCCCTTTCAGCCCTATATAACTCCTATAGAGGCTATAAGCAGCTTTAGCTTGTACACAGAGAATGTAGACATAAGCAAACATTCATGACCTTTGCACACTTACATGAAACATTTAGATGCAGGGGAGTGCACAAGTATTGTCACGTGCACACACATATAACATGACAGTACCCAACTGGATTATCAGTATGGAACAAGCAGAGCTGTCATGATATGGATTTAACCACAACATGACAGAAAACAGCAGCATTTTTCAGGCCTCTTTTTTTTTTTTTTTTTGTCTCAGCCTCAGAACTGAACCATAAAATGGCAGCGGATGTGTCACAAGCAATCAGACTCTCCCTCTCAGCATGCATGTGTGTGTTTGTGTGTCTGTCAGATGTAGAGATCAGGTGCGTTCCTCACTCTAGTCCTTTTTGGAACTCTGACGGGCGATGGGAGGAGGGAGGTGAGGAGGGGAAGGGGGGTGGAGGGTGGAGGGTAGAGGGTGGATGCTGTGCAGTGGCCTAGTTTGTTGTGTGTGTGTTTTGGTGCTGGAGGTTAATACGATGTGATTCTGAGTCGCCCACCCTCCAAGCAAACGGGACATCGAAAGACAGAGAGACAGAGGGAGGGAGAGAGAGAGAGAGAGAGAGAGAGGCGAATAAAGAGGCGGGAGGGTTGATTGTAATAGAACAGGAAGGATGGAAAACGAATAACTGCTGAGAATTAAAATGTCATCCAGATCAACCGCACACAAGCAAAGACACTGAGATTATTTTCTCCTGGTGTATCGTGTGTGTATGTATGTGAGTTGCGTGCATGAGCTGACGTCTGGATTTTGAGGTAATGTCTCTGTGAAGGCGTGTGTGAAACTGGGGGCTTGTGTAAGATTCCTGCATTTTTATGTGTGTGTATATATATATATATATATATATATATCTGTCAGCATGTGACACATCATGTGAGTTTAACCTGTGACCATGACTTGGCTCCCAACATTGGCCTGTCCAAGGTCTTATGGCCTCTGGCTCTCTCTCTCTCTCACACACAAATTCACGCACTGGAGCTGGTAAGAAACAGGTAGAACGTCAACGATTGCATGAGTAACTTTACTTTTATTCCAGCATGTTTCGACCTAAATGTCATACTTGTCTGCATTTTAAATCATTATTACAGAATATAAATTATGGAGAATTCCCATCAGAAATCAACCAATTTTGTTGCGAGCAGAAATGAGAAATACGGCTTTAATTTGCTCATGCACTTTAGGTACTAAAGTAATTTGATTTATCTACCCTTTCAGCATTGCATGGGTTAGATTAAATGTTCTTTTCGGTTAAAAACAACAAAAAAGTTTATTTTCAAGCAGTATTTAGTCACCATAGTAACCGCAGTATCCTTAAATGTCATATTTTAGTCAGTGAAAGCACAGCATTCAGCGGCATACATCAGTAGAAATCAGGAATTTTGGGCACGACTTTCTATATTTACCAAGCCAACATTTCTCGTCACACTACTGCATGACCTCATGTGAAAAACACATATCATACTTGTCCTGTCTCTAACCCGCATACCTACCATCATGTCACCGTGCAAAAAAGAAGCAACCAAACACGCAGACATCTTTGTCTTCTCCCTGTTTGTAGCTGGTCCTATTTGTAAATCAAGTGCTCCCACAACACATTCAACAGAAGGCCCCTTTGTCTGCAACAATAGAACAGAAAACCTGCACCATTTGCAGAAAAACAAGTTTGGAAAACCTCATGCTATGTTGGAAGTAATGGTGTGTTGTTTGTTTGGAGGTGGAATGCAAGTGAAAATAATACTCGGCTGGTGTATTTTTTTATTTTTTCAGAGGGGTAGCTAAAATAATGCCCGTTCTGTTTCAGTACACAACTTAATGCCTTTTTCCCCTTCTTGCCGCCGCGACGAAGTAATGGCTTGTGATAGCTTCGTTAATGCGTCATAGCCAGGTTATAAAAGCGCCATAGGAGATTTATGAAGACGTTTTTAGTTACAGGGAATTTTGATGGTGAGATGCAGGATTTTTGGAGGGGAGCTGGGATGTGGGGAGAGAGAATGAATCCTTCAGCTTCGCCTCAAGGGAGAGGGGATCAGGTTATATGCTCTTCATCATCTAGATGACACACATGGAGCTCATAGACCCTCTGGAGAGTGGTGACTACAAATTTAAACAGGAAGGCAACGGTAAATTCAACCCCCCAAGTCCCTTCTGCACCCACACACACACACACACACACACACACACACACACACACTTCCCCATCCACTCCAGCGACAAACTTAGTTTCGTGGTCTTTTTTTTTGGAGAGTGTGGTCCAAAAGCCAAACAAGTGGAACTAAAAGGAGGATTTTAAAGGCAAAGCTGCTGTGAAGCAACACATTGGTTTTAGGTTGATTTCCACAGATGGGAACACTTTCCACACACATCGACACACACGCACACACATGCAGACTCGCACGCTTAAACCGCCGCCGCCATAGCATGCACACCAGTGTGCCCAGAGCAAAGCCAAACACCCACTTGCATTTGTGTCTTTCACGTTACATTTGCATTCGTGATTATTGCGTTCGTCCAACTGACACAGCCATGACGCAGCTGAGACACCACAACACACCAGAGGCTAGCGGGGGCGCCGCTGTGTGTGTGTGTGTGTGTGTGTGTGTGTGTGTGTGTGTGTGTGTGTGTGTGTGTGTGTGTGTGTGTGTGTGTGTGTGCATGCGTGGAACGTGAGACAGCACAGCGCGAGCGAGCTTTGTTCCTCCCTGGCCCTCGCTTGCTTGTTTATTCATCGGGTTTGTTGTTTAATCTGCTTTTTTGTCGCACGCCACATGCACATTCCCATTTTTGCTCCCTTTAATCTAGCTGTCATCAGAAAAGATGTTCCCACTTCACGCTCAAGGCCTGCGTGTGTAATTTAAGCGTGTGTGTGTGTGTTACAGTAGCTAGCTTGGACTGTTGTACTAGCTTAGCCACACATACAGTATTTATGCGCAACGGCAGCACTTAGACAGCTCCACCTCAATCTCTCCTATCATAAAAAAGCTGCAACTTGAGTGACATTAATCTGCTTGGAGGCCCTGGGGGAAAATTGAGCTGTGGGCTCCTGTTGAGTCTCCTTCCTGTCTTTGCATTATGTTTCCTGTCATCCACAAGTAAAACACATTAAAGAAGCACTTATTGAGTAATATACATCATCTCAAACTAGATTTAGCACACAGGGGCCGCTCAACAAAGCAGCTCTGCACGATTAGGCTATGGCGCAACACTGATTTCTTTTTTTTTAATGCCTAACAAACTATTCAAATCATCACAAATGCACCCCTAAAACGTGTGTCCACTTCCTAAAACATCACTCCACCATCCCATTTAAGCCAGTGATATATGTAGTCAGGGTAATAAAACAACACTTCTTGGGGACTTTTGAGCCGAGAAAAATGTGAGTTGTGTCCCAAACTAGACAGCGCGACGTGACGGGAATAACAACATCAGCATGTCCGCAAATTCACATCGCTCACATAGGAGCAAGTGTTTTGCTGCGGGAGGCCGGCTGTCACTCAGCATGTGCAGAATATATAACCATGGGCTGCGAAATGTACCACAGGACGGAGGAGAAGCAATAGAGTGGGGAGGGTAAACATTGAGGTTGCGTCTTCATGCAAATGCAGTAGCTTTGCATAGTCTGCTGCAGTAGGCGACAGTTAATACGGAGCTGAACGCATGTCAGACATGGAGTTGAAGTCCCTGAATCGAACGAGCAAAGTGTGATGTGACTCCAGTGAAGTCGGAGTCTACTTTTACGTAACTGTGGGCAAACTTGAGATGCGATAATGGAGGCAGAGAAGAGGTTTGGCCCGGCACTGACCTTGGTAATAACAAGAGAGACACAGAGAAAAACTCTCATCTACTCCGTGATGTTTTCTATGGACTTGGATACACACTCCTCCCCCGGCCTTCCTCCCTGCCTGGCTGCCTGCCTCCTTGTGTGCCTAGCCCCGGTGCTGTGCAGTCTGATTGAGGTTGACTGCGGTATTATTTCATTAATTAAGTTTTTCCACTTCCTCCGCCTCTCCCTCCTGTCTTCCTGTCGAACGAGGGTGGCGGAGCGACGCCCTTCCTCTCCTCTGTCCTCTGGCGCTTCACATCCCCCCCATCACTGCTGATCATTGTCTCAATTACTCATCCCTCCTCTCTCTCCCCTGTCTCCCACTTTCTCTCTAGTTGTTCTTCCTCCTTTCTGCTCTTATCTCATCCCAAATTGCTCTATACACTCCTCCCCACTCTTTTCTCTCTCTCTCTCTCTCTCTCTCTCTGTCTTCCCTAAAGCGTTGTGGGGAAATTTTTAGGCACGCCAATCCCACATCTCTCCATCTTTCCTCCCTTTGCCTCTTATCTGTGTCTCTCATCGGGATTTCACAGATGCTTTGTGATTATTTCTACCTTGATTTGGTGATATTGTTTCCCCCCCGAAGTGCGAGGAAATTTGCGTCACTTTCGGTGTTTAGCAACCGAGATTGGGAGGGAATATTTTCGATCTAAGGACAAAGCAGCTGTGTGATCTCTTTTGTTCGTTTTGCTCCTGTGAAATTGCGATTCACAGAAATAGTGGCACCTGTAACACGTCTAATGGATTTAAGAGGATTTTGCCGTGATACTGTCCACTATTTTAACCAAAAAATTGGTGATATTCGTGACCTGTTGATTATGATGTTAAAAAAAATAGCTCACATTTGCAAAATTGCATTTGTGGAAGCTCTTCTGGTTCAATATGGCTCTCAGTCTGTCTCTCTTTTGTCTCTCCCTCTTCTTTGTATCCATTACAGGCTCCACTCTTCCATAATGGAGACATTAGAGTCTTTTACCTCTCTGCTATCTATCATGTCATTTAAACTCTTTCCTTACTTTCTGTTTTTAACTTCTCCACTCTTTATCTGTTCTATCACTCTCCCCCTCCCTCGCTCCACCGATCTCATCTTCCTCCTCCTTCCTCTTCCCTCCGTCCACTGGGCCCTGGGTCATCTCTATCGTCTCACATAGTCTCCTGTCCCCATCATATCACCAACAGCTTGTCACAGGCAATCAGTCTCCCTGCCCGGCTTTTCTGCACGACCCTCCCACCCCCACCCCCACCCCCACTCTTTTCTTCGCCCTCGTCGTCCTCACCTCCCTCGTCTCCCGTCACCTTCTTGTCCTCCTTCGCATGTCAGGAGTTATTACTCTCAGAAATCATAGTCCTCCGCTCTCCTCTCTAAGACCAGTTGAGGGTATTTACTGCATCCTCCATTCTTCCAATCAGTTCTACTGCATTCAGTTTTAGCCCTGCAGCCCATTACATTCCTATTATATATCTCTGCAGCTCTGTCCTGGTTTGAAGTGGAGGGTAAACGCCTGTAACCTCTCTTATGTCACCTCCTTAAGCTGCTATTTAAAGTCTCTTATAGATGCATACCAGTGTTTCCAAGAAAATCATGCAAAAATTAATTTTATTCTGTATATGAACGTTCAGTTTTGATGTTTTAAAGATAATTCATGATAATTGAGACAATACGTTTAATATATTTTCTTTCATATTTTTTTCATATACAACGCCCCAGGACAAGAATATGTAATTAATGATGTTGAAAATGTGTAAATCAGTGCAGTTTCATTCAGTTAATTTGCTAAATTATTAAATCTGTGTTCAGGATTTAATAAAAAATGATATTCTGCACAGAATCTGAATGCTCAAACTGCCAGTTCCTGACATTTTGTATTATTTATAAGGGAGACAGTCGCACATATAGAAACAGAAAATGCATTTCTATATTTAATTCAACCTTTGTCAGAATGTACATGGTTCACAGTACATGACAAAAACTGATGCAAACATACTGAAAATAACTCTATTTTCTGTGTGTATCATACAGAAAGTATGAATATATTTCCCACATGGACGGCACTTCTGTTGTGTATTTCCACTTTTGCCACATTTGATTGGGTAAACAGTGGAAGCTTTTGTATAAAACCTACATAATGTTCTGTATAACAATACATTGATTAGAAAATGTGAGAGTTATGAAATTAGTATTCTCAGAGATGGAGTGAACTGATTGGAAAGTGAAGAGTAGTCTATCCACTTTTATTTTTTACAGACTATTTTTCTTATTTGTGAAACCTAAACTGTCATTCCTTTGAGTATCAAAACATGTTGCTACAAGATGAATATGACATCTAAGCAGCCAAAAAATGTAGAAAAATACACATTTTCAATAACTCAATTAAACCTCGGTAAAACTAGAGCTGTACTTAATTTGCCACACTTTCCATTTATCATGAACTTCATTAAAATAAATTGGAGTCTCCTACATTGCTGTACTGAAATTATTGCAGAAGCATGTCTCACAGACAAAAAAAACACTCTAAAACTATTTTGTAAAACAACAAATAGTAGAAAAGTTGAAGATAGACAAAGTTTGCGCAGCACCTTATTTAAACCTTCTTTATATATCCCATCATCCATCCCTGTCTCCTGGCTTTCCCACCATACTGCTGTTCGCCTTGACCTCCGTCTGCTACTCTCCTCCTCCTCCTTTCACACTCTGCATCCTGCAGGGATGGAAAGAGAGAGAGAGAGAGGGAGGTGTTAGAATTAAAGCTGCCTCATTTTCACACCTCCCTTTCTCTATCCCTCCTCTCCCTCTCGCTCTCTCGTCGAGCCATCATCCGCCATCCCTCCCTCATTGCTTCGCTTCAGACAGGCTAATCTATAGCCTGAAGGGATGTGGCGGGGAAATTTTTTTATATATATATATCTATATATAGAGAGTGAGAGAAATATATCTATATATATATATATATATATATAGATATATTTTTTAGAAGACGAGGTGAGGGTTGGCCCCAGGCGCTGTAATGGGAGAAATAAGGATAGAC
The DNA here is from genome assembly GCF_963691925.1 of Scomber scombrus. Lineage (NCBI taxonomy): Eukaryota > Metazoa > Chordata > Actinopteri > Scombriformes > Scombridae > Scomber > Scomber scombrus. Next base: position 17,798,711 of record NC_084992.1, on the reverse strand, counting down.
GGGTGGTGTGTGCAGGGGTGTTTGGTCAGGTTGGTGGAGAGAGGAAGAATATGTTTACTGTCTCTTCTGCTAACCACTGTGGCTAAAACGTCCATCTCCTTCACAGACAAAGGCTGCGAGTGATGAGTGTACAAATAATTGAGAGTGACTGCAGCTGCAGAGGTGTGATTCTCACTTTGTAGGTCTTTCTCATCTCCTCGACCCGCTCCTCTTTCTCTACATCTTACCTTTTCTCCCCTCTCACACTGTCTCTTTATCTCCATATTTCTTTCCTTTTACTTTTACTGTTTAATTCCTCCGTCCTGAATCTCTCTGTGTGTTCCTTCCCTCTACCTTCACCCTCTGCGACCTGCAGACCAGTGATCTGTAATGCATTTACTGACATGCTTTATGTTAAGAAGTGTTAGACTGTAACAGGAATTCATGCACATACACATACCCCACTGCCAATGCTTTTTGTCAGTTGCTGTTTGACCTCCTTTGGCCTCCCTCCTAGATTCACTAGGAACACACTTGTTAGATTGCTGAGCAGGTTATGGTGCTCATTTCATTGAAATACCCTCATATCTGACACTGTATTTTTACTGCTTTTATTCAATTGAAGCATTTTCCAGTGCAATAAAAGCTCTAATAGTTTACAAATGCATGTTAAATCCCTTATAGCCTACATTAACCCATCAGCTCCAGCTTTTACATCAAATATTTATCTTAAATATGCTTAATTAAAAGACAAGCAAAGCTAATAAGGCTGTATTTGGAGCTTTAACTCATTCAACACAGTCTGTATTCTAACCAATCAGGTCCAGTTCCTCTCTACACAAAGTATTATGTGTCTCAGGGGCTCCATTTTATTTCATATGCACCCTTGATTGGATTACCATCCCTTTTTTTCCGTCAGCCAGTCTATGCCTCTCTAGATTTCCCCCCTCTCCTGCTATTTCTCCAGGCCAAGCAGCAATTGCAGTTGACTGAAAGCGGTTGAGTCCATGCGGTGCGGCGGGGGTGTTAATGAATTCCTGCGGACTGCTAAATGAGGACTTATTAAAGTGCTGCCGCCTCGTAGTTTGACATTTCAGAGCTTCTGGTGGAGTTTTAAATCGCTGCCTCTGCAAATGTCACTCGCTGACTCTCTGGAATGGTTGACTATATGAATAGAAGCTATTGTTGGCCTCGGCTATAGATTGAGAGAGTTTGTGTGGCTTTAACGGTTTGGTTTCCAGTGTGTGTGTGTGTGTGTGTGTGCTCGGTATATGTGTGTATGTATAAATATAATATACATACCACCCTGCTACTTTGCTAATTGTGTCATTTTGTGTGTCCATCCCTCCAGCTACGTCAGATGGGACTCGCCAAGGCCTGGATAGCATGAGAGGCGGAGTGTGTGCCACGCAAGGCATGAAGGTGGTCCTGAAAGTGGGGCAGAGTAAGTCATCTCCTACCACTCTCTTACTCTCCCTGTCTCTATCGCTATCTCTCTCTTCCTACCTTCTTGTCTCAGGTCCTCACACGTGAGTTCACCCATCTGCACAACTGCTGGATCCCAAACACACATGGACTCATCTTCACACACTCACTCATAAGCACACACATTGGCATTCATGCAGCGCACACTATCACTCACTTAACACACACTATGACTAACATACATTGGCTCCAGTCCACCGGCATCTCACATCATCTCCCATCTGTACGGTACACAGTCTGCACCTTATCTTTGCTGCCTCTTCCACTTTTAAACCGTCTCTCTTATCTTCATCTGTATTGCGCACACATGCTATGCACATACACGCACACCCGCACCTCGCTTCTTTGTGCGTGCGTATTCTCACTGAGCATATTAAGGCTCGTTAAGTGGTGAGAACAGCGAAGAAGTGTGGGATCAGTCAGCTCTAATGAGCCCTGTTGACTCCCCTCTCACTCTGCCTTTTAACTACTACCTACTCACACTGGACACACACATTCAAACACCCACACACTGAAACACACAAATCCCTTGGCAATGTATACATTACAGGCATGAACATTAGCTCACACACGCAAGGACACGTGCACATGCATGAGCAGAGGCATGCAAACCTGAGGCATATGGACATATGCAAACACACCAGAACACACACATTTAGCCACACAGCAAAGCTGCCAGCTAAAGTACGATAACAAAATGACTCGGTGTTAAAGCACACAGTCAGTGATTTTTAATGACTCGTAGTTGCACACACTTCTAATTTGTTTTGGAAAATATTCGCATTTAATGACCCTCACATGCATGCTTTAAAAAAAAAAAAGCAGCAGAAAAAGGCCCGTTTTAGCATTTTCACTGACCTGTGCATTCCCACACATAATAAGCACCTGTCCTTCACATGACCCACCCCCAACTCACCCACACACACACGCACGAGCACACGCTCACCTATTTCTGTTTCTTTAGCCTATGCGGTGTTATCAGGCCTTGTGTATTGTAGGTGCTCTTTAGCAAAGAGCCAAGTGGTGCTGCTGTCGCTCTATCAGTACACAGCATCAGCATAGTCAGCTCACATCAATACAAATACCACACACACACTTTCTTTCTTCCCCCTTGCTTTTTCCACCACATGGGCAATGAAAACATCCTTCCTCTGCACCTCCCCCCCAATATGCAAACCCTCTGTCACTTTTACACAACTCGACACACATCTTTCTAATTTGTCATCTTTTCTTTCCCTTTGGCTCTCTCCTCATTTCACCCAGTGTCATTCCTCCTCCTCTTTTCTCCCCTGTCCTTCCCTCACTGCCTCTCGATGCCCTCCGCAATTGCCTTTTTTCTTTTTTTTTGACCCCATTTCATTCAAGCAACATTGCTCGCTTCCTTTTCAAATTCACTTTTTCCCCGTCCTCATCACCCTCCCTTTCACTTTGCATGCTGGCCATCTCTCCTTACAGCTCCCTCTCAGTCCCCGTCTCTGTTATTTTCTCTCTCTGCCTCTGTCTTTCCTTATCTGCTATGTGGCTGAAAGGTCACGTCTGTGTTGTTTGTCGTCTAAATAAGCAGCGTGCCGCCTCATGGTGATCTCTGATGAGATATGGCGCTCTGCTCCGCTCCGAGGAGCACACACACACTCTCGAAGTGCACACTTGTACCCTGGCCCCACACACATACATTGACCTGTCTTCTCTTATTTTATTCTTTATCTATCTTGCTTGCTCTCTGTCTTTGTCACACACACACACACACACACACACACACACACACACACACACACACACACACACAGCCTGAACCTCCCTCCACTAGCCTCTGCTGACCACACAGCAATTCCTATTGATCCAGACAGCACCGCCCCTAACTTCTGTTTGGTTGACTGTCATCTGGGAGCCGCCAGCCAATAGCCTCACACTTTTCCAAATGTCAGTATGTGTAGGTTGATGTCTGTGCATGCCCACACACACATCAGTATGAACAGTGTGTGTAAGGGTGTGAGCTAGTGTGTGTTAGTGGGTTCTCTGTACAGTTTCATCCATAAGCGCCTCATGGTCATATCTATTTTACTCTCCCCTGCTGCCGCAACGACCAATAGCACACTCTCTTTTTAAAATGTTACATAAACTGCAGAGCTGAATAGTCGTATCATAAAACTCTATTCTTACGGCCTGTACTGTCAGCCAGATGGCTGAGAAGCAAACAAAATTAGTATTTTCTGAACCATCTCTTTCACTGATGAGGAGTGGCATTTCCACAATGGCTGCATCTGTGTGTGTGTGTGTGAGCGCGCGCGTGCACATGTGCGTGTGTGTTTGCATGTGTCGCATAAACGCACTTTAATGCCATCACCATTACTGAGGGCTTGCTAGACAGATGGCCTGATTTAGTGACTACAGATTACAAACCGTTATGGCCTTGTGTAAATTCACTCTGGCCAAAACAACAAACGGCCTCTCTTTAGTTTCTCATTCAAACAAATGGAAAAGTGCTCATAAGCTGAACATTGAAGCCCAATCAATATGTGCTCTCCTATTATGGGAATGGAAGGGAGGGAAGACTTTATTAAAGCTCTTCTGTCTCTATTCCTCCTTCTGGCTGGCCCTGTCTTTCCTAATGTCACTTATTGGTTCCAATTTTGAGAGCCTTGGCTGCTGTAGAAGATTGAAGTTGTCTCAGTATTTCTACCATTCTGCTCATCTTCAACCCTTATTTTCCCTCTACAGGCCCATATGGGCTGCCTCCGAAGAAGGAGCCAGCAGGACGCTCCACCACCAGAAACACAGGTAAGCGGGAGAACAAATGGAGATAATCCACGACGTATCCATCCACAAAACGGATGGAAGGGAAAAGCAAAGACTGGTAGATGAAAGGAAAAGCAGTGGGGAGAGTGAGAGAGGAGGCGACAGATGGAGAATGTGCAGCGGTGACATCTGTGGATCTCTCTATTTAATTCCATATCTTTCTCCCTCGCTCCCTCTCCCTTGATCTCTATCCTTACCCTCCTCGTCTCTGCGCCCAGCCCTCCGAGCTAAGTGCTGCAGACAGGGAATGGATGGATAATAGCTACCTTGGGAGAAGGACAAGAAAAAGTGAGGGAGGAAGAAAGAGACAGGGGAGAGAGAGAGAGAGAGAGAGAGAGTGGGGAGAGAGAGGGCAGAAGGAGAAAGGGCTAGACTGGCGGCGACATTTCAGAGAGTTATTATTGTCATTAGTTCGGGCGGCCTGGATTCCGTAGTTCCGTTGAGAAAGAAGGAAAGAAATAAGAATTACAGAAAGATGAGGGGAGAGAGAAGAGGAGACATAGGGGAGTGACGGAGCAGAGTGGGTAGAATTGGGAGGCACATGAGGAGGAGAAAGAAAAGAATAATTGAAAAGCAAAGAGAAAAGGGGAATAGAACAAGGAGATGGAGATGGAAAGAGACTAGAATCATGCTCTACCTCAAAGTCATTCAGTGGAGGAGAAAGAACACCATTCAATCTCAGTGGTGTTCATTCTCTCTTTTTTTCATTTATTTTTCGGGGTGCTGGTGGTTAGTTTACTTTGCCAAATGTGTAAATTGGGGCATTCACACATTATCCAATCACTCGTCCATACTTCACATAGGTGAGAACAGTATGTGTGAAGTAAGTATCAACAGTATGCATTATTTTTACTGTGTGTGTGTGTGTTAGACAAATAACACCACAAGACTGATTTACACATATAATGAGGGATTTGACACATTTTAGTTCCTCTGACAAGTACATTAACACACACTTAACGACATATCTGAAATGATTGCTCTGACTCCTGACAGCGATTATGTCACAATTTCTAATCCTCATGTGAATACACTCAAAAATCATCAGAGTCAACTCAAAACTGGACTGTCGGTGGCAGATTTTGTAATGAATCTGATGCCTATCATCTGAATTTCATCTGTGATTGCCAGAGGGAATGGCACTGTTGTTGAGTATTTATTCGATTTGCATAAAGTAGCTGCAGTGGAAAAAAAAAAAAAAAAAGAGAGAAAATTGATAAAGTCTGATGAAAGGCCATCCATTCTAATGTAGATAAAGCATTTCTTTTTGTACAGACGCTCCACCAGAGATCCCTGAGAGTACAGATTAGAGCAGAGGTGTATAGTATGTAATCATACTTTTTCCATTTTGAGCCCAGATGGAGATCCTTGTAGTGTGTGACCATCTTCTTTATCACCAGAGCAGCTGATAAAACACCACAGAGTACACGTGAATGAGAAGAAAGGAATTCAATCATTAATAGACAAATACCATCTTATGTGGGAAGAGTTTATCAGAGTCACTCCAGTGGTGCGCCATTAATTATGCACTCATGTCATATCCTCTTGAATATATTCCTGTGAAGGTTATTGATGGATACATTCTCTGATTCACGTTTGATGCTTCTCTGATTCATGAAATTTGCATTAAACTATTGAAAAAACACATCAGAAATGTGTTGAAGACCCCAACTGCTTCTCCTTTAAATGAAAATTGCACTCAAGAAAAAGGAGATAGAAGACAAGTATAAAATTATGTTTTCACCTCGACCTCTGCTTTAATTTCTGACCTGTCAGGTGTCTCTTTTTCAAGATGAAATCCAATAATGAAAAAAAAAAGGAGGAGGGGAGTACGGGCGAAACGAGGCACGAAGTCTGAACTTGTATGATAAAAAAAAGGGAGCACAGGAAGGAGTGAGAGGTGGAAAATAAGGGGAGCGAGACGAGGAGAGGTGAGGGAAGAGGATATAATAAAGAGATCCGGTGAAAAGCGGTGGTCATAATGGAGATGGAGAATGAGGGATGTTGGGTTAATGGCGGGAGGAAGAAAGCAGGAGGTGGAGAATGGGGTGTAATCGACGTCCGGCATTAGCGCTTTGCTCCCAGTCAGTCCGGAGCGACGGGGGGCCTAGCAGCAGGGGGATGATGCTTGTTTCCTCGGATGGTTGTGTACGTCCATATCTTAGTGCGCGTGTGTCCTCATGTGTGTTTGTGTTGCTAGGCACTGAGCTCAGAGCAAGGTAGGTCATTACTGCTACAATAACCCGAAGATAGAGAGAACCACGGAGCGAGGGAGGGTGAGGAACCGGAGGAGACGCAGGAGAAAGACAGACAGGGAGAAAAAGAAAGAGATGTGTGCCAAGAATAATGATAGACCAATCCAAAGGCTCTATATAGCAGAGACTCGCATTACCGGCCTTAACCAGTTCACCACACACATTCACACGGTCCGGCGCCAGAGCCTCACCCCACCAACCCCACCCCCCCCATGCAATAAACATACACACATACACACACACACACACACACACACACACCTTCAGACCATCGTCACCTGCTGAGTTCTGACCCAACCTCCTGCAGAGAAAACTGTGAGCTCCGAGGCTGTGAAGATCTTAAGTTTCAGGCAGACACACAACAGACAGAGGGAGCAGTGGCCTGACAAACAAGAAGGTAGAGTGACAGACAGATTGATAAACAGACAGACAGATAAAAAAGACAGACAGACAGGCAGATAAAAAGACAGGCAGGCAGGAAGGCCGGCAGGCAGGCGGAGTGTGTGGTCTGGCGGTCGAAGCAGCGCGGGGAGGTTCTCTTTATGTGGCTGGCTGTAATGCTAAGTAAATACAGTTGTTAAGGTTAGGGAAATAGAGTGTGTTACCTTGATACACACTGCGGCTTAGCCAGGCTATCCACAAGAGTATATACTGTACAGTACACTCATACTCGCACACAGACTCTATGGACATTCCTCTCCATTTTATATGCACTGCTGTCCACTTCATCACATCAACAAAGAGACCACTTATAAGCTTCTGTGAGATTTGCTGCATACTTACTGCATTCCACTGGGTTAAGTCTCTGCAGCAGTCACTAGCAAGGCTAAACCAGCACCATTACTCATGTTATTGTGGTACACAGCTATAAGGACTGGTATGTTTATTTAAAAGCTCATGAAAACACCAGTTGTGAAAGTAAGTTGTGTTATTGCTCTATATTCACGATGATTAATATGCGTCTAGAAATCAAAGGGATGCAATGAAAACAGCTTGTGGTATTGTAGATGTAGATGATGGAGCACGATTGTGAAAGCGTTCTGTGATTTCTTTCAGGCGGCGCAGGGAACTCCACCCAGTCTAGAGGACCTAACACCTTCGGGGGAACCGAGGGCGGCGGTGAGAACGGGCCCCTCCAAGCCTCCAACATCGCCGTCATCGCCGGCGCCGCGGGAGGTTCCGCCTTCCTCCTGCTAGTCACCGCTGTCATCTGCGTGGTGTGCTACCGGCGGCGGCACGCCAAGCACTCGGACACCCACCACCCTCCGCTGTCGCTGTCCTCACTCACCAGCCCCAAGCGGGGAGGCGGCGGGGGCATGACGAGCTCCAACAACAACGGATCTGAGCCGAGCGACATCATCATCCCGCTGAGGACGTCGGACTCGGCCTACTGCCCGCACTACGAGAAGGTGAGCGGGGACTACGGACACCCCGTCTACATCGTCCAGGAGATGCCGCCTCAGAGCCCGGCCAACATCTACTACAAAGTATGAGACGGTCGCTGCTCAGGCCGACTGGACACACCCACCTCCCTCTACCCATTACCAACCAAACCCCCCGTTCCAAATGAAGCCACAGCAAAGCTCGCCATCACAGCTCCCACCCTGAACCCCTCAATACTTACCAGTATTGTCCCTCGGACACCCTCTCACCGCCCCATGAGCCCACACCCCGGGCCACAGTTGTGCTTCTAGCTGAATAAACCACCCCACCCCATTCTCACACAACTGGGCCACTAAGTGCGTGTAAAGGGCGATGTCGCAACCATTACACAGCACTTCTCAACAAGGCCCTCACGAATGGGCAAGAGCCTCTGAGTGCCCCCTTCTTGTTAACTCAGAGCGAAACAAGCCCCAACCGTGCTGAATAGAAGAGTCGTCCCCAAAACGCCAGTCTGTGTGTGTGTGTGTGCGCGACAACACACTTTTTTTCTAGCAGTACGGATGTGGCGTCGGGACTTGTGATGTTTTAAAAAAAATGTAAAAACGAGAAAGAAAAGGACTACAGCGAAGAAAAAAAAACTATACCCCTGAACCCGCTTAGCGCCGATGAACTCTGATTCTCAGAGGCCATACCTGCCTAACCCACCACCCCGCCCCTCAGAGCTCCATCAGCCAACCAGAGACCGGCCCCTGCCACTAACTCACCAATAGGTTTCTAGTTTGTTTGTGTTTGTTTCTCCTGAGAAAACGGGGGGCCTCGGACTCACCCAATCAACTAGCCGGGGGTGGCGGTCACATGTCCGGGCCTGAAGAGGTCTGGCCAATCGAGTCACGGTGACACTCAGAATCTTGTATATTTTAATAATGTGCGTGTGTGACTGTGCGAGTGTGCATACGACTTGGATAATAATTATGGCGCTGCTGCTCCACATTAGACATGTGTGTGCAGTTAGTGTGCTTCAGTACAGCAAGTTTGCATATGAGTTTGCATATGCGTGCGTGGGGTTTAGTTCATGTGCGTGTGTACGCTTTGTGTGAGTGATTGTGCGTACGCGTGCGTTCTTTAGACTTGTCTTAAATACCAAAACACAAAATAGTGAGCGAATATCAAAAAAGTGAGATTTTTTATCGCTATCAACACTTATAGATTATATATATGAATATCCAGTAAATAATTTCTAGATGTTTTTTTCTGTTTTCTATTGTTTCATTATTTTTACCCACTCTGTTAAACTACACTTCTGTTGCTAGACATTTTTTATCTGCTGTTTTGTTTTGTTTTTCTTTCACAACTTAGAGCGACCTTATTTTCTTCCTTTTCCCTTTGCGTTGTATATTAATTTAATCCCTGTTTTAATTTTCCCGGCGAATAGAGGTTGTTTCTCTCTTCCTCTCTTCCCTCTCTCATTCACTCCCTCCTACCCTACCTCCCCTCCACCCCTCCCTCCCCTCTAGGGTCTCTGAACTCTGTGTATATTTTTATAGCTCCTTGTACTATGCTGTAGTTTTGAAGTTTAGACCTCGTTTGTGGAAGTGTTGAGGTAGAACCATCTATGAAAGTTTTTTTTTTGTTTTTTTCAAACGCTTTTTTTGAAACGCAGAAGTGAAAAGAAGTGAGGGACAGGAGGGGGAGGCAGTAATGGTGGGGGGAGGGGGGGATGAAATGACAAAGAAGAATAAAGGGAAAAAAGAACAGGGCGAGAGAGAGAGAGTACTGTCTGGGGAGGAGGAATAAAGCGGCGTCTGAATGCAGAACTTTAAAAAAAAAAAAAAAAAAAAGAAAGAGAGGAAGGGAGGGAGGGAGATGAGGAAAGAAAAGACTGTGATGGAATTGCACACTAAAGAAAAAGAAGCTGAGGGGAGGGGAGGATGGGAGCGGCAAGAGTGAGAGATGAAGGATCCCAAGGAAGGAAGGATGGAAAGAGTGGCTGGTGAAAGGAGAGAAACCTTTTTCTTTGAACGGAGGGTCTGAGCCGCCTGAACGGAGGCGATGGACCGACAGCCAAAACGGATTTTGAAGGAGTTGAACTCTAACCGTGGAAAGGAGAGATCTCATCACACACGCACACACACACACATCTACTGTGACTCTGTCACACTTTACGTTAACGTGAGGTGGCACATTTCAGATTTGCTCCTGTTTTCCGCCAAAATTTGTGTTGAAGTGCATCTCTGTGTATCACACACAAACACACACACTCTCTCCCTCGTTTATTATAAAGGCACACTGCTAGCTGTGGACACACAAAAGAGAAATCCCCCATGCAGTCAGTACACCCTGTTTCTCTATGTTTGACGCACACACACACACAGAAACACACACCCTCCCACACAACCTAACACAAATTTCACACCTTTTAATGACTGCCACAAATGCCTACTGATTGCAAGTGAATGACATACATTCTCTCTAGTGCCCGCTTGCCCTCTCAATCGCACACATAGACACACACACACACACACACACACACACACACACTTTTACCCACACCCGACAAAAATGCTGATTGCTTTCATATGACTCTGTATTTCTGTGATTAAGACTAACTCGATGGACATGGGAGGGATGAAAAGAGTGTTTGTGCGCGGTGTGTTTTCTCCTCTCAAGCCCTCACACAGACGCCCACACACACAAACACACACACTTACACACACACACACTAGTGCCCAGCACCTCGACCATGGAGGGCAATAACATAACGCTGTGTTCAGAGGTGCAATAAGTTCACATGTGCATACTAATAAAGCTGTTTTGTGTTGCTCAAACATGTTTATGGCTTATGTGTAAACTGGTTGGCAGTGGAGAGCTTACGCTTTTGTTTTTTGTCACACACAAACAAACACATACATACACACTCACTCATTCATAAGGCCTCCAGTGATGTAGCCATGATGTTTTCTGTGTGAAACCAGTGTTAAATCTGGACCTTACAGCATTTCTCAACTGTGTTTTGTATCAGTATCTTAACATCATATAATAGATATGTTTCATGATTAAGTGTCACATTCGTCTGAAATGACTTTGTTCAACACATGATGATGTTCAGATATGTTTTTATATCATGGTTGAGTTTGGATTGTATTTGACTGTATCAAAATTGATTTCAAAGATGAAATGAGGACAAAACACCTCAGATACTTCTTTTTTGTACAACTACCGACTTGTGTTTTTTATGTATGCTATGTCTATTTAAACATACTCAGAGTACCTAAAATATCCTCCAAGCCAAATGAAGTGTCTGTTACTCTCTCTTCAACAACTCCTGCAACGCTTTGGAGCGCTCCAATCCAAAATGACACTATTTTGTTCAAAAATGGCTGTTGCCGCGAGGGGGAAAAACAAAACTTCTCAGACTTTACGGCATCGTCTCCGACAAAGAAGCCACTGCCCTGTTTTCAGTCCATTACGCCCCCTGCTCCCCCTCCCTTTCAGCAGAATGTCAAGTATCTCTTGGACTCAAAGTTTTTCTTTTAATGTTTGATTTTCATGTCGATGTTCTTTCAAAAGTTGTGTCTCTGACTCTCCGTGTTTGTGTTTGACCGGTCGACTCAACGTGTTGGCTTTTCTAAAAACCACGGACACAGCCACTGGTTGTCATTTTGAAAAGAGAAAGAAGAAAGTGCTGTTTCTATGGAACGGGGGAGAGAGAGAGAAAAAAAAAAGCAGCTTCCGCCTAGCTCCCTCACCTCTCCGTTGGTGAAAGTGTGTGTATGTGTGTGTAAATGTGTGTGTGCGTGTTTCTTTGTGCCAATAGCCAGCGAGCGGAGGCCGCGGAGCGAGGTGGCCCTCGTATGTGACGTGTTGAGACTTTGTATTTGGGACACCTCTGTGTGAGAAGGGTTTTTTTGTGTCCTCTCCTCCTCTTCCTCTCTCCTCCTTTACCCCCTTGTCTACTCATCATGGCGACCCCTTTATCCCCCTCCTCCCCCGTGTGCCCCTGCCCTCCCCCAACACACCTCTAAAGAGAGGAAAAAACTAGTACATTCCTGGTTTGGAAAAAAAAGGTTGAATAAAAAAACAAACAAAAATGTTTAAGCACCACTCTTCTGGTCCTGTTGTGTGATTCATTCTTGCGTGAGGGTCTGCAGAGGTCTTTTGTTCTGAATGTGTGTGTGCGTGTGTGTGTTCCTGAGGCCCACTGCTAACCCTGCCTTTAATAGAAGGTCTCCCCTTATCTCTGCTTTGGGCTTGTCTCAGCAGGGGCTCTTTCACTGCCTCTGCTAATAACACTGCCATTTTAGACACACACACACACACACACACACACACACACACACTGGCTCTCCCACTGGTGTTATCAACAAGTTATCAAACCTGGCTTCGTTAGTGTTGAGTGTTGCTTGGCAACGTATTGACTGAGCTGATTTCATTCTCTGTCCCCCTCTCTACTCCCCTCTCTCTCCTCCATTTCCCCTTCTCTCCCTCTAGGTTTGTGACATGTTGCCATGGTAATCGTTGGCGTCTTTTGCTCCCTTCCAAATTTTTGTCTCATCCGGTTGTATATGTGTCTGAGTGTTTTTAAGGCCTTCCAGAGCATGTAGCTTTTTTTCCGTTGGCACTTGGTCGGGCAGAGTCAAACCATGCCGCATTGATTTGCATTTCCATTACCAGTTTAAATGTGCCGAGTCACGCCCGAGATGGACCATCTCCGAAGTCAAAGTGCGCCGCACCAACCTCCAAGAGGGTTGCGGTGTCATCAGATGGGCTTCGTCATTATTCGGGGAGGAGCTAGCTAACTTCCAGTTTAGCCCTCTGCTAACTTGAATAGGATAGATTGATTTTGATGGTCTGGCTCTTCTAGACTTTCCAAATGTTATCAGACCAAATGGATTAAATTCTGATATTGAAACAAGTCATTTTGGAGTAGTTGTGATGCTCATAAAACATATCCACCATTTCAAAACTGCTCTTAACCACTAATCACAGTTCGGGTGCTGTTTAAGATAAGTCTGTCATCAGTTAGAAAATACACCTTCAAGCAGGTAGAACATTTGTAATGGAGATGCAAATCCTTGCTGCGTTGGCGCGATGCACCAAATCAGACCAAGTCAAGCCAAGCCAGCACATGTGTATAGAACACCCATAATGGTGCGCCACCAGGGTGGCCTGGTGGGTAAGATGACCAAGCAGCTGCCTTTGCCCTTTGATCTGTGATGTGTGAGAGTAGATTACATGCTGTCTCGCACACACACACAAACACATATATACACACATTCACTGACCCCCAACTACACAAACACCACCACATGTCCATACACGAATGCAATCGTATGCACTGGCACACACACCAATATATAGCAGCCCTGATCCTGGCAGATACTTGTCACTGCCTCTGCCATGACAACCCATCACTGTAACTGAGGCCAAGCACAAAGAAGGTTACGTCCATTCACCAGCAACCTGCTAAGACTACTAATCTACCTTCAGTCGGTTATACTTTGTCGCTCTGTGGCCATTTTGCCATTTTCTTCTTTCTCTTCTTTCTCTTTTAACAAGTTTTCAATCATAATCTCGTAAGCCATAATCATAACCTGCTTGTAAACAAAACTGCTCATTTACTGTGACTGGTTTGGACTGGAACTGAGAACTGCTTACTAATTAGACCGAGTCCAAATTTAAATCAGTTCCTAAGTCATATCCTGTGGTGTCACATCGGACACTAACAGTTCCTGTTATGATAGGCCTGTTTCACACCAGACATTTCAACTTGTCATAGGAGGAGAAGCACAGGTTTTAATAATAACATTAACTTTTTTTTGTTCAAGCATTCCAATTAGCCATGAAAGTGCAGCAGTGAGCCAGCATGCACAACACCAGGACTCTGAAGGTGAAGCAGCTAAATTTATTTCAGCCATCATTATTTTTTTCTGTTTATTCCTGTGCTTTTCCTGCTGTTACAGGTCAAAATATCCTCTGTGAAAAGGGCCAGTTTCATTGAACACACATCTATTGTACACCTACACAGGTGTTTTCACTTATGTTGCCTAAATAGACTCCTCCTCCCGACTGTGTGCCCAAACCTCTTCATTGACACACCACACACACTCTGTAGCTAAGTGTGATCTACCTTGTTAAGGTGGACAACTTTCACATTTATCTTTGTATGAAGATTTAGGTGACACTACCTAAAACCGTGCACAGCTCCAGCCTAAGCAGAGGTCTATTTAGCGACTGGAAGTGAAAACACCTGTGTGAGTATGCAAAACCTTTAACACAATTGCAGTTTACTGGTTTCCACAAATAAACCATTATGTACTTGCTGAAATCAATTAAAAAGATGCTAAATGTTATTTCCCTGTTCTATTCCTGTTTATCAGCATATTAAATGGTACCATATGTGTGAAATCCACCCAAGACAGCTAAAAACTGTTTCTTTAGAAACCTGTGAGGACAGAATGGTATTACTACTACTACTACTACAAACACAAAAAACACAATACAAATAGCTATTTTAAAGAGAAACACTGTTTGCACAGTAGGCACAATTTGTAATAAGTAATGCAGCTATTTTACTTACTTCATCAAGGTAATGTCATTTATTATATTTGATTATTTTTTTATTACAAAAGTTTTAAACTGGTCAATAAAGCTGAAAAGTCCTAAACACATTCTTTTAAACCAGATTACACTGATTACTTTCAAACAGGTTCTTCAATATCATTTAAATTAAGATTGAAATGTTTAGATTTTAAAACCAACCACCAAGACAAATCCCAAGTATGTGGATCACAAACAACAAACTGTAACCATAACCTCAAACCGAGTCCACATTTGGGAGAACCCCCCGCTGAGTGGCGGTGGGAGTTCAAACAAGAGAACAAATCAAAAACAAGGCTTAGAATTTGAGCGTTGCCAAATGAATGGAGCCTGTGTCTAGATGTAGAGACTGCTTCCTGTATGCTACCCCTACCCTTGATGGTGTCACACTCAAATTTGTCCCAATGGATTTGTTGAAATATTGCTTTGTGACCCCTTTATAATCACCCACATTTTGAACAGAAATTGTAATTTAATGACACGCTTTTCTCAGTAACTGCAACAGATTAAAACTGCATTTAGTTTGTCATTTGATTACATATGTAACTAGTTACTCCCCAACACTGCCAATGGGTTAGTGGTCGATTAGTTCTACCTGCAGAGCACCTGGATGGTTGGTAGGTATTTATAATCTACAGAAAGCAGCCGTCACTGGGTAGAAATCAGAAAAAGCAAAAAAGGAGTGATTAGCTGACAACAAATCGTTAACTTTAATACCAAACCGGTAGTGATAATGTTCCCTCAATGGCTCACTACTGTTGCTAATCCATGGAAACCAGCAGCAATATTCCCTTCAAAGAGGAACTAATGCTAATCTAATGGCTGTTAAGCCGTAATGAGTTTGCTTGCTTCTTTCCAGTCGGGTTTAAAGGAAGCCTGTTTAGACTATCGGGACTGCTGTGGTTCCCCTTATCATTACATGCTCATCATTACTCCTGCTAATCTGTTCTGCTCAATGCACACACAGATGAATATTAATGCCATGGAGGATGATAGCCGTGTGTGTGTGCCGCATGAACACACACAGACAGATGCAGATAGGCGCCAAAAGTTGGATCGGCACACAAAGACGAACACGCACACTCTCTTGCATGCTCTCTGTGCGTTGCCAAGTGAGACGGCTGAGCCTCCTCTTCAACTCCGGGGAGGAAGGAAAACGCTTGATACGTCGCACACACGGAAACAGAATCACACACACACACACACACACACACACACACACACACTCTCTCACATCGCTTCCTTGCCTGATACTTTATCACAGCGGCAGAAGGATGGAAAGAGAAAAGAATCAGTTTTAAGTGAAATCAATAGAGAGATAATCCCCTAAATTAGATTTTGAAAAGCTTCGCCGCTGATGCGCAACTTAAAACCCAAGGATTGGCCCACTTGACTTACCAACGAAACAATCCTCGAGTAAGACGCAGTTACCATGGGAATGAGCGAAGGTCAAGGATAAGAGTAAAGTGAGGGAAAAGTGGAGAGAGAGAGGGAGATGACGCTCTACATCAAAGACATATACCCAGCTATGTGCATAGGAATCAGGGTAAAACTGCTGTGATTACAATGTCATGGTGATTAATGTAGTGTAATGTCCTAACACCCTGAGGAAGAGAGACTCACAGGGTTCAGGGATGTCTGGCACCTGACAGACCTGAAATGTCATGTCATGATTGGAGGAGAGATGAGAGGTTAAAAGGTCAAGCTGACTGATTGGATGCTAAGACACTCCTGTGTGAGACCAGACCTGGAGGCGGACAGATAGCTCAGGCGGAGAGTAAACCTCAGCAGAGGAGGAATTATCAGTAGAAAATCCATGATTTTACAGTAGTGATGCTGGCAGCTATTTCTCTTTGCCTCCACATTGCTCTGATTGTGTCTCTCTCTCCCTCTCTCTCTCTCCCTCCACCATTCTCCACCTTCTTTCTCTCTCACCACCTGACTCTAACTCGCCTTTTGTCTTTCCCCCCCCCTCTCCCTTCTGCTCTCTCTCCCTACATAGCCTCCTCGAATCTTTCAATTTCTGTACCTTTCACTCCATCTCAGAGTGAGAAATATGTTGCAGTTAATAACAGGCCTGATGACAAGTGCAGCTGCCATCTGCAAATGTGGAGCTGATGGAGAGAGAGAGAGAGAGAGAGAGAGAGAGAGAGAGATGGGGAAAATGGTTGGAAAATAGCTTGGTTGCACAGTTGGGGAGGGAGGGAGGGGAGGGGGGTGATGTTGTACATTCTGTGTTTGGCTGGAGGATATAAGAGCGTTAATTTCAGATGATTAACTTGTTAATATTCCTGAGTGGATAGCGCCACTGTTGGAGACAAGCAAAAGTTCTGTAATGCCTCTGCTTGTCACACAAACAACTCCCCTGATGTCCCCCACCCCCTTCACCACACACACACACAGACACACACACACACATTATGCATACACACACACACACACACACACACACAACTGATGCTGCAGGAAATAAACAAAGTAGGTTGTGTTCAATTAAAGAGCTTTGCCTCTAAATTTGATCCTCAGCTGCTGTAGAAGGATCTCATTATTCCTCACTGCTTTTAGTCTCCTCGCATATAAATTTAAAGAATAAAACTTGCATAATTTTCTGTTACAGAGTAATGACATCAAATTGACCGTTCGCTAAATCCCCCCACAGCCAAGCTAGTTACTCAAAAAGTTGCAAAAAACACATTTATTAGTTCTCTTCAAAGTCTTTTCCCTCTTAGAAAAGAAAAATATGAACAACGAAGTATAAATCTAACCTTTGTCTTGCTTATACAAGTATTTTTTTTTATGTGTGATACATATCTTTTAAAACAAAGAGCTTTTCTTTACAATTCAATCCAACATTATTTGTTAAGCACTTTAAAACAACCACAGTGAACCAAAGTGCTGTACAGAAGAATAAATAAAAGAAATAAAAGACATAACAGCTGACACGAGGCATAAGATTACTTATACAGCACTATAATGCTTGGGATAAGTCTACACTACAATACAAGAACAACACTGCAGACATTTTACCAGGGACATGTAGCTGTAGCCTCTGTATTTTAGCATGATATCATGTGTGTATTTAATCATTTCAGTGTTAAAGACCATTCACATGGTTGTTGTTGTGATGCTCGCAAAGTTAACGTTAATCAGTCAGCTGCCTATTGGTGATAAAATGTGCAAGCAACTGATGCAATTTCAGTAAAAATTAATTTCAAGAATTTTGATAGGTTTTTGGTTTTAAATGTGTTTTTGTTATAATTGCAAACGACGCGTGTACTGTGCAAGAATGGAAAGCTTGACAGGCTTAGCAACAGTTACTAAGGAAGGACCAGGCTTGAAAAATGATCAAGAGTAATTAGGCCTAATAAAGACATTACAGACACTTAATTTAGTGAGAATTTGCTAAATTTATGTAGGAGTGCAGTTTTTTTCTCTTTTTTTTTGGTTGCTTGTTCGTCTGTATATTGGGCTTAATTAATTACAGTTTTGCATTTGGATAATTCCAGCAGTAACTGAAAGTAATGCCAGTTACAATACCTAAAATCTGTGTGATTACATGTATATCCAGTGTAGACTATGCTTTAGGACTGGTTTTGCAGGCGTCACTTTCTCCTATACACACATAGGCTTTCACACAAGAACAATAAACCACTCCAGCACAACAAGATATTGTACATAAATACATTCCACATTCACACACAGACGCTCAGAACAGATAAACAAACTCGAGCAGACTTTCCATAAACCGCATTCTCAGAGACATTCCAAACCTAACCCAGCAAAACAAACCCGTCGTTCTGTTGTGCGGGCGTGTCATGATTGAAGTTGATTTCCAAAATGCTCTTCTATTGTTTCATCTGCCAGTTTAGCATGAACCTCATTTAGAAGAAAAAAATTGTCTTGGATTTCAAGTTCATTGTGAAACTGAAGGAATGCCGCCGCTTCCTGACAAAGAAGCAGTGTTATTGGCATCAGGGTGGTCTTGTGGTTAAAAAGAGTCCCACACAGCTGAAAGATCGGGAGTTCTTTATTCATAAACATCTACCCTGCCGAAGTGTCATCGAGCCAGACACTGGAACCTGGATTCATTGGCAGTTTGTGCAAGAGGGAAAATGCACAAAATGACCGAATCAGAACGTATGAAAGTATTAGAATCCATTGTGATGACTGGTTTCTTTCTCAGTGTTACATAAATATTGCACAAACCTGTGAGAAGTGTTCTAGTTTGTCGCTGAACTAACTGCTCTGTACACTGCAGCTTCTGTACTCTTTAAAAAGGACCAAATATCTGTGAAGAGACACAAAGCCCAAGGCACTGCCAGTCAAGTAATGATGAAACAATCACTGCATATTGGGAGCAGTTAAAGATTTCATGTACAAAAATAAACATTTGTATAACTGACTGCATATTAACATAACACTAACTGCTATTGGAAAATATTCTCCTTTGAAGCTGACACATTTCTGTCTGTCAAACTGCCCACACTGCAGCCACTTCCTAGAATCTTATTCTGTCAGGTCAATACAGCTGTTAGAAAAATGTTTTTCAGTAAGTAAAAAGTACAATAATTTCCTCCATTGTGTAGCTGAATTAATAAAAAAGTCTCACAATATAGAAACATATAAGGAAAATAAAAGTACCTCAATATTATTTGATTTAAAATCATTAAAAATGTGTTTGTTGACTTGATTTAACCTGCATGTTGACCTCTGTCATCCTTGTAAGTGTACATCAGTGATAGCATGTAAGTCAAGGGAAAGCAATGGAAATGGGTTCCCATCCTAGATTCTCAAATCAGATCAGAAAAAGCTCCAGTTGCGGAGGGTCTTTAGGGTGTACGGGTGCCAGACTTGCTGGATTAGTCTTAACAGCTGAAGCACACAATTTGCTCTTGTGATTGGTGATGAAGGGGGCTTTTTGGATGAGCGGCGCTCTTCTTCTAGGGCTTGTTTGTGCCACAACTTGATTTGCATAAATTTCTTAGACTGAGATGAAAAAATCTACACTTTATGGTTCGAGCAACTGAAGCGCAAAAAATATGCAGATAGCGCTCGCGACACATTCTCTGTGATTCCGGACGTGATTCCTTATCAGCTGGGTTTCACATTTCAGTGGCAGAGCTTGACTTCTGATCTGCTGGCAGTAGAGCAACAAGAAAAACATTTCCTTACCAGAACCACCTCATCTTTCTGTACTTATTGCTGTATTTTATTTAGCCTGTCTTCCTGAGAAAGACAACACAATAGGTACACTATAGGTTGTAAATTCAGTAGCCAAAAATGACCTTATCTGCCACTGATTAGCTAGTGACAGATGGCACCTAGCAGCCACAATAATTATGGCCCAAGGAAATGACGCAGTTCCGATGTCGTCATTATATTGTGACTTCCTTCTTAGGTGTTGGGTAGATGGCTACATAGTTAATCACTGTTTGCTTCCCATTTTCTAACATGTTCTCAACCCTGATACAGACCTTACCCACAGTGTCGTCACACCATTAAACATCATTATTTTTAACAGTGATTTTTGGTAAGCAGCATATTACCCTCGGGTCATTCTGGAGCACAGGTATAAACAATCTATGTGGACTTGATGATTTTATTTCAAGCAGCACAGGAATTTAATAGGAATGTGCTCCAGCTTTATGTACTGTAAAGCTAAACTAATAAACAATGAAAGACCTGTTCTGTTTTGCTGTGAAGTGCGCAACATGCAAGATACAGAACGGTTTTCATCATACCAATCGGTGCATGTCACACCTATTTCAAGTCTTTAATGCATCATCACCGCCGCGAGGATGTGCGCGCATAACAAGATGAGAGGTTGCATGAAGAGCTGGGAAGTTTTTCATGTTAAGTTCAAAGTTGAGGTGTAACCATGGGGAGGCGGATTTCTACCTGCACACATTTTCACGATCAAATTGTGTCATGAGACCTTTCTCTAAATGATGCCCGGGCAGAGTTCAAAGCAAATCCTGTTCAAAGGAAATCTGATTTAATTTTCACTCAGTCAAGTCTAAATGTGATCATGCCAAAGTCATCCTGGTTAGCACCACACCCTTTGAGATGCTCAAGAAGGCGAGCTTTCGGATCCCTAAAGACACTTTTCAATCCATCAAGAAGGATTTCACACCACTTGTGCTGTGGCAGCCTCCCATTAGCTTTTGCAGGTTGTAGTAGTCTGTGAGAGTCAAATTTTATTCAAAATGTTAGTCTCTCTCTCTCTCTCTCTCTCTCTCTCTCTCTCTCTTCACAGCTCTCTGGCTCATTCCCCTGATTTTGAAACTCACAGTCCTTAAACAACAACTGTGATCCAGAGACAGGTGTTTTAAAAGATATCTCCTGATATTTCCTGACATAAATCAAATTTATTCTACCTACAGTAACATCCCACTGTGTTTTTGATATTAAAGCTATCAATCATTGTGTGAGGGTTGCAGTTTTAAAAAGGTTAATGTGTCATTTTCCACCACCTACAGACACACTAGCTGTCCCTGCAGAAATATTACAATGGCATTTAGTCAGTGAGACCTCCAAAAGATTTGAGGCAGTTAAATTAGATCTCAACCGGTACCGGCACCATAACACCCCTGACAGAATACGTTCCTTCTATGTGTTTTACTAATATTCATAATAGGATTTCAGTTTGGTTTGGTTTGGAGTACAGCTTGTGTAGGAAGAGATTTGAGTTGTCTCAGGCATCGATATGACACACCTGGAAGAGCACTAGTAGAGATGTTGAGTTGTACTATTCTGAGAGGATCACATAAGGGGGAATTGTTTAATTTGGGGGTCTTTTTTGGGGGAGGAGCGGGTGTTTTTTGGAGACAATGCATCCCTTTATCCATAAAGCAATCTGTAAACCTAACCCTAACCCTAACCCTTAACCCTTTCATCAAGAGAAGAGCACATTGTCCAGAGTAAGAAGAAGAAAGAAGAACAGGAGAAGGATGCTGTGTCTCATGGGTGAGTCCAGTCCAATGGTAGTTTGGTTGTTTGTCCTCATAAGAACACTAGATAATGCTTGTTGGAGGCCGATGTGAATCCCAGTATGGCAGTATTTGATATGCTTAAAATTGTTGCCTATTTAATGTTGCC
Organism: Scomber scombrus; assembly: GCF_963691925.1. Classification (NCBI taxonomy): domain Eukaryota; kingdom Metazoa; phylum Chordata; class Actinopteri; order Scombriformes; family Scombridae; genus Scomber; species Scomber scombrus. The sequence goes on along the minus strand of NC_084992.1, from coordinate 17,777,118 downwards.
TAAGAATTTTATTGCTTATCAGAAATGACAACTCTATGACATAGCATTTAAATATCACTACATTTATTTCCTTACAAAAAAGGAGCGAACAAGTACAGGTTTCACTATTAACATTAACGATGATTCCTTTCTGTTCAATGGTATATAGCCATCATTCAATTTATTATTTAAGCTTGTACTTTTCCTACTGTGACATATTGAAATGTCTTCCATGAAAAAGGTCTATGGCTAAGTTATATCGCGCGTCTCCTTGAATCTCCCGACCTTGTCAGAGCGGCTGTCGAAAAATGTATCAAAATCTCTGAGACAACGTGCTGCTCCTCTCTCTCCATGTTTAATAGATCAAGATAGTCCTCTAACCATCATTTTATCGCTAATGTGAAACTCTGCTGTGTTTAGGGAATTTAAGTAATGGAAGACAGGCTTTTGCAGATGGCTCCTAAGCCATTGTGGTCACATCGTATCGTCGTTATCTGATGGATGATATGAGTGGCCGCTACCTGATATCGAGCAAAAAAAAAGGCCATTTTCAGCCCCATGTATCAGCCCGTCTCTAAAACCTTACCCAGCAGCGGAGCATTTTGTCCATTAGCCAACAACAGATCCAGCATGTTGGTCGTCAAAAATACAAAGAAGACACAGCCAAGGATCCTTTCTGGTAAATAGCTGTAACCGACCGTTTGTGTTTACATCTGCTGCAGCCAAAGAGAGTAAACAGTGTGAGAAAGAGGTACAACAACCGCTATTCCAAATGCTGCAAAATGAGCCAAAAACCGAGCCAACCCCAGCCCCCCCCCCCCCCCCCCCTCCTCGACCTCCTCCCCAATCCTCATACCCCACAAACCCCCCGAAATGCCCCCCAACCCCAATGCTCTAACTCTCTTTCTGCCCACTGCAGAAAGAGAGGAAAGTGAATGAGTCACCCGCCTCCCTCTCCATCTCTCCCCCCTTTTCTCTCCCTCCCCCATCTCTTTATTGAGGCAGCTGCACCCTTTGACCTTTACGCTTGTGGAATGTGTGTGTGTGTGTGTGTATGTGTGTGTGTGTGTATGTGTGTGTGTGGACCAGTGGTAGTGAAGGCCGATGTTAAGGGGGAGTGGAGGGGATGAAGGCAGAGAGGAGAGGAGAGGAGGGGTGGTGGAGTTGGTGAATTTGGGAGATGGGGACTATGGAGGGTGGAAGGAGAGGGGAGACATTGGGAGGAGGAGGGGGGGAGAGGTCGCTTTTTCTCCCTACCACAAAAGCTGTCAGGGGGAACAATGAGCATGGAGAATGGTGTGTGTCCAGGGAGGCACTGAGCCGTGTTAGTGTGTGAACCGGGCAGAGAGAGGGCATAAGAAAGAGGAGGAAAAAAGAGAGCGACAAATGATGGAGAATGGAATGAGATGAGAAGACGATGGAGGAAAAAGGGAGATGAAGAGATAGAGAAAAACGTACAGGGACGAGAGAAGGAGGGTGAGAACGGGTGAGAAAGAAGGAGAGGGAATGATAGGAGAGGGGGAGAGAGAGACAGAGGAGTGCAGAAGGGTATTTGTTTTGTCTAGCAGCGCTCTTAAATACTAAACTTCCGTTGCCAAAGGAAACAGAACACAAGGCCCAGCATCGGGACGTGTGTGTGTGTGTGTGTGTGTGTGTGTGTGTGTGTGTGTGTGTGTGTGTGTGTGTGTGTGTGTGTGTGTGTGTGTGTGTGTGTGTTTGTGTGTGTGTGTGTTTGTGTGTGTGTGTGTTTGTGTGTGTGTGTGTGTGTGTGTGTGTGTGTGTGTGTGTGTGTGTGGCCAGCATACCAAAGGGGCCCTGCTCCTCACTGTACCAATGACATCAGTATGGTTAGTGCTTTACATTCACCAAGTCCTCATTAAGTTTATCTGTGTGCGAATGTGTGTGTCGCCGTGTGTGCGTGCCTTGTGTTCAAACTATGCAGCATTTCAGACTACACACCGTGCAGCTGGCTGCAGACAAAGGTGTTCGCCGCGCTTTGTTTCAAAGATGCGGGTGCGAGGGTGCGTGTGTGTGTGCGAGTGTTTGAACAGTTGCAGGGGCGGAAGAGAGTGGGGGTGTTGGTAGGTAATTGAGTGGAGATTTTGAATGTGTGTTTGTTTGTGTGTGTGTGTGTGTGTGTGTGTGTGGAGGGGGGAGGGTTTCAATGATAGGGTATTTTGCTTTGAAAGCAAACTGGAGGGGAACGGTGGACCCCCACCACCGCACGTACACACACACAGAAAAAAGTATTGATTTTCTAGCTGGTGTGTGAGGTGTGGTAAGTGGTTGGTAATAGCAGGAGAAGAGTGTTGTGAAGTGGTGCAGGTTAAGAAGTTTGGCTGCTGGGTAGACTTTTTATCTCTGTGAAGGGGGCAATATTGATGGGATGAGATGGACGGGGGTCACAAAACACTCCAGTGTCTCTAAATGAGGAAGAGAGATGTGAAAAACCACTCAAATAAAGAGTGTCCAAAGGCACAGTTTATTATACGTACACATATATCTCCAAGAGAGGACTGTAAGTGCACTGTGATGACACACATGTACAAGCATACTACATACAGAGGCAATGCATACATTCATACATGTATCTCATTGTGCACCAATACATAAACATTATGCATACTTTTACACATACACCTCCACAAAGTACTTAAACTATGAACACACATAGAAAGTACACTTTCCTGCACACAAGTATGAACACACATGTATGGATGTACACACATACTGCAGTATTGAACCAAGGAAATGTTATGTTGTTGTGCGACCAAATAAATTATGCAAAAACATGAACTCATTATACAGACATTTAAGTACAAAGTAAGTCATTACATAGACACACCTTCAAATGTTATTTTTACATGTACACTTATGCCACTAAGCACATGGTGACATTTACGCTCCTACTAAACACATGGTGCTTAAGTGTGTGCATGTTCTTAAAAGCTACTAATGTATCACCAGACACACTTCCATGAGCCAGTTCCATACACGAGCAGTTCCATACACATAATGGGTTTTAACACATACATAACGTCACACACAAGAAGTGCCAGGGCTGAAAAATATAAAAGTGCTTTATACAGTATGTGAAATGGAGTTCAATTCACTGTAGCATTTTCAGATCTTTGGAAAACCTTGACCTCCACTTTAATGTATGAGAGAATTCGATACAGTGCTCTACAGTGGAGCCCTATTCATGTCATTGAAGGTTGCACACTCAGGGCACACACCAGTGCTTCTGCCATTTTGGCCTTACAGCACATCAGAGTCTTTCTCTGGCTGAGCCAGCTAACTTCCTGCAGACTCCCCACACACGAGAAAGGCACAAAAATAATAAACTGATACAACTCTTTGAGACCCTTTTCTTTGTTTTTTGAATCTTTATTTATTTATTCAGACTTAATGGCTGAAATTGTCATAATACAAAGTACAAATCAGAGCGTGTGTTGCAGCCATTCATACTAAGTCCTAAGAAGTATTTTTTGGCCTGTAATAGAAAACAAGTTGCAGATTCAAATAAGTCATCAGCTGAGTCTTGTGATTGGTTCACTCAGTCCATGTGAAAGTGTCTTTCATCAGACAGATGCATATCTTTAATGAGCTCGTCTCTGCAACGTTACCGCTACCGCGGCATTTTCCCTGAAATGTTACAAGCTCTTGAGGTGGGAAATTGTTTTTTGAAGATTTACCTGAATATTGATTGTTGCTCTCATTCACACTTGACCCCATGCAGGAAATATTCCTGAACATTTCAGGGACAGACAAATGTTAACAGACATGTGGGTAAAGTGATTATTCAGACCCTGCATTAAAAAAATAGCAAGTCAGGAGTTTGATTTCAGGTGTAATGGAAAAGTATCACACACCAAAGGCTGTCGTGAGGTGCTGATAACTGGAATTAAACTTGAGAGTAGGAACAAAGTGTCGTACACTCTGGCTCCATACGCATTTTTTCTTTTATTTAAATGATGTTTCGGCCCTCAGGCCTTTTTCAAGGCCTGAGGGCCGAAACACCATCTAAAAGAGGGCCTTCTTCATCTTGAAAGAGGCCCGAGGGCCGAAACGTCATTTAAATAAAAGAAGAAATTCATATGGAGCCAGAGTGTGAGACACTGTTTTTCTACTCTCAAGTATGTTTTCAAGCACCAACAAGATGATGAAATACAATCGAAACAGTTGCCAGGTAAATAGTATACAGTGTTCACCTTACAATGTGAATACATTTGTAGTGAAAATATTATGAATTTGTGCTATTACATATTTAATAGGCCAAAGCAGTGCCTTGCCAGAAGACATTGCACAGGTACTTTTGAATTGGAACTCACGCTGCATGAACACAGTGTCCCCATTCAAATAAAAAAGGGGGCTGCATTATTTTCACACAGGGTTAATGTCAGTCTGAGCCCTAATAGCAGTTCCTGGGTTGCTGTATTGAGACCTTGTAATTGGCTTTATTGACATAGAAAACAAGCAACCATGGAGACAGTTGGAGGGGAGAGGAACCTGTCTTAATGTGAATTCTACTCAGAAATACATTATCATGTCAGTGAGGGTTTACCGTCATACATCAATGTTTTTTCAAAAAGCTCTGTTTTGCTCTCGGCATCACTGTGTGAATTTATCCAGTATGGAGAGTGTTTTAGAAAAACACTTTTTAGGGTTTGGCAAATGCCAGCTGTGTGTGTATGGAAGGCTTCATTCAACAGCAGTATTTAAATGCTGTCTATATAGTGTCTAAGCACATAGAGGAATAACATCCCTAAAACCTGTGAAATGCTCTGCTGCTTCTGTCCTTGTTTGCCGACATGCTCGATCTATGTTTTTGTTTTTTCCGCCGATGAAACAGGTGGTCTCTGTATAGATCCATCAGCCCACGCTTCTCTCCTACACACACACACACACACACACACACACACACACTCTTCGCTATAATAGCTAAAGGATGCTTTTCCTCTCCAATGCTTTCACGGCATCCCCGTCTCCCCCGGTTTTCTCCTCTCCTCACTTTCGCCTGTCCTTCCCTCCCTCCTTCCCTCCCCTCCCTCCCTCTCTCCTCCCCACCATTACACACAACAGCTGCCAGTGTCCTTTGGAGGAAAAATGATGCGTGTCCAAAACAACTGATCTCCCTCTCTCCTTTTCTTTCTCCTTCTCCTCCTCTTTCGCTCAGTCTCCTTCTGTGCCCTCACCTCCCCTCCTTTATTGACCAGTTACTCCCTCCACCACCTCCACCTCCTTTCCTTCTTGCTCTATCTCCCTCTCTGTACAGGCAGGCAGGCAGAGAACAGTGGTGATGGGAGATTTCCTGTCTGCCAGGCGTGCACATGTGAAGGTCCCCGGTTGCCTTTATCATCTCGCCTGACAGATACACTGATAGCACCATGGTGCACGAAAGCACTGACTCTTTCTCGCTCTCTCGCTGTCACACACACACACACACACACACATATACACACAGCTAGATAGACATGACTGGGGCGGTCACATGATGCTCATTTGAAAGCAGGTTTTTTTGACTGAATGACCGGGTCAAAGTGACAAGGTTTTGCTTTTTTCTTTTGCAGATAAATCTAGCCACAAAAGGTTGGATTTGCTCCTGGTTCCACGTGTCTGTCTGGGTTATGAAAGAATCATACCCACACACATACACAGACACAGACACACACACACACACACACACACTACAATAGCTGTTCAGATGAAGTTCTGGAGAAGGGAACAATTGCGAAGCAGAATGGCATTGTTGTTATTGTCATATCAAGCAAAACAAGTGTCACGCAAAAGAGAAGGACACACTCAAACGCACACAACAAGAGAAAAGGTGCCCACAGTATGGTGACAAACGTCCAATGCCTCTTGCAAGGCTTAAAGTACAGTCAGAGGTCTGAAGGATGGTGGTGTATGTGTGTGTGTGTGTGTGTGTGTGTGTGTGTGTGTGTGTGTGTGTGTGTGTGTGTGTGTGTGTGTGTGTGTGTGTGTGTGTGTGTGTGTGTGTGTGTGTGTGTGTGTGTGTGTGTGTGTGTGTGTGTGTGTGTGTGTGGACTTTTGTTGTATTCACCTAGGTGTTTAAAGGGTTTGTTAAGGGTCTTGTTTTATTTTGTCCTCTGCGGCGGCGTGATAGAGGGAATTTCATTATGCAAATCTATGTCTCTCTGCTGATGAGCATGCCCTCAGGCTTCTGTCTCACACACAATGGCACTCACATACACACACACACATACACGCACACAAACACTCTGTCTTTGTCACCAACACACACTCATGCATATAAATACTCATCCATGCAGTCTGTGCCTCCTTCACCCACACACACTCTGAAACACACACATGCTCAGACACTCATGAAGAAAATGCGTGACTGTGCCACACAGACACAGTCACGCATATCATGTCTGAGACTGCAAGCACGACAGGGGGGTGTGCATGTGTGTGTTTGTGTGTGTGTGTGTGTGTTTGTGTATGTGTTTGTGTGTGTGTTTGTGTGTATGTGTGTGTGTGTGGTGAGGCTAAGAGGGGCTGCTTAAGGTTACAAACCATTTCCCCCAATTCCCTTGTACATGGCTGCTCTGGATACCCCTACACACACACACACACACACATACACACACACACACACACACACACACACACACACACACACACACACACACACTCACACACACACACACACACACACACACACACACACACATATGAAACACTCATAAAAAACAACACACAATAATATGAACAAAAAGTAGCACACAAATCAGTATACACACACAAACACACCTACACACACAGTCAAGAACATGTACCTTAACACACACACACACACACACATGAAAAATAACACACAACTACATGTGTGCATGCAAAAGGTCAAATTACACATATACACACACATATACACACAAAAGTCCTGCCCCATGTGGATGTGACCTGATGACCCTGCTGTCACACACAGTGCCCATCTGCCACAGAGAGGCACAGAGGGAGGGGACAGGGGTGGGGTGAGGGTGTATTGAGGGAGGGGGGAGGTTAGATTTTGGTGGGTGGGGAGGGTAAGTGAGTGCACTGGAGGGGGGAGGTTGGGGCTCCAGAGCAACTTAGGACAGAACAGAGCAAAGAAAGAATGTGTCTTCACGGTAAATTTGGAGTTCAGTTTTGCGCAGATGTGCTTTTTGGTACTTAGAGAAGTTTTAGTGGTTTTAGAGCCACCATTATTCTTGTTCAGTGCCTTCCCCCTCCTTACCAAGACAACACACACACACACGCACATTTAAGTAACAGAATGTATTCCTGTTAGCCCGAGGCTCATCTGTCCAGAACCTCCTGTCCGCCGTCTCCTTTAAACTGGAGCCGTCTCTGACTTCCTATGGTAAATAAAGAAAATACTCAGGGTAGCAGGATGACTACTGTCCTGAATGTAGAACAGATGAGGAACAGAGAGGGAACAAAGACGTCAGAGGCACTGGAGGGGTGATGGGGGGGGGGAGGAGGAACTTGTTGTTGCCATGTAAAAACTGTGCATCTCCACTTTTGGGGACTTTTTAGCTTCTTCTGATGGTGTTTTCAGCTTGATACTACAGTCATCACAGAAACCTGTTTACTAAATTTAAAAGCTTTTGGTTTTCATGGTTTTTTCTAAACTTGGAGATATTTGGTTTTCCTTTATGTGGAAACTTGTAATATCAATAGAAAATCTGTTCTTGTTGACAGGAGAATTGGCTTTATGGAAGTTTCATGGAAACTTTTTTTTAGCACAGGCACAGCGTCCAAACAGAAACAAAGAGACAGGGATGATGTGTCTGTTATACAAATCTGGTTATAGTTAGGAAGATATATGATCTGCAGTTACATCGCGCAGTTTGCAGTTTGCAGTTGCTTTTTTATGACATATCATATATTGGCATACACTGCCAATATGATGGCAGTTCCTCTCTGACCACAGCTGCCTGAAAACAGCCTGTAAAACCTGCAATAAAGTTTTATTTTCTGTGCAGGCTATGTTTCATTATTTTATTGTTCAGTTATAATTTTTGTAAATTAATTCATTTTTAATACCAACTCTGACCACATAAAATATTAGACATTGACATCTTCAGTCTCAAAATATCTTTGAAACTCGTAAAGGCATAATCAGATATAGAGATGATGGAAGATATGGGCAGACAATGGAGGAGGAGGAAGAAAGGGACAAGGAGGTGGGAAGTGGGAAGAAGGTGCTCAGGCTTCCTCACCGGAAGAAAGGAGGAGGGAGGGAGGGAGGGAGGGAGGGAGGGAGGGAGGGAGGGAGGGAGGGAGGGAGGACAGGTTGTGGAGCAGGAGAGTAGGGGGCGCGAAGGATATCCAGAGGGGGCCAATTGTAGTGGTGTCAGACGAGGGTGCTGCCAGTGCACATGCTGCCAACACACACCATGAGCCAGACACACACACACATACACAGCCTCGGGCCTGGCCCTAAGTGTGTGAACAATCCTGCCAACTGTACCCCCACCACCATCCATCCACCCACACCCTCCCCTCCACAACCCCTGTAGACCCAATCTGGATTCGGTCTGCAGCGACAACTCTGGTGCCAAGCTCGCCCTGCTGCCGTCCCCGCTCGTGTTTACCTCGCCGAGTTAGATATGCAAGTTGGATGAGCTCTCGACACAAAGACTGATCTCACACGACAGTGCTAAGAGGTTGTAATGTATTTTTGAGGCTGGGAATTGTTTGTGAGTATTTGTATTCCTTTGAAATGCTGGGAAAAAAATCAATCTGAAGGTTGCATAACGCTGGGAGCGGTAAGTTGTGAAGTGATTGTTTTCCATAGGCAAGCATTAGCCTTTGTGAACCTCTGTATACATACCCACAATTTATTTACTCCCAAGGGTGAAGTGGTGGTTCAGGAGACTCATGTAGTACCATTTACAGATGATGTTTTGGATTTAAATTCTGCTCACAACCTTTGTTGTATGTCATCGGCTCTGTTATTTTCCTCCCGCCTGCATCAAAAACACGCAATCTTAGGAGCAATGCTTCAAAAATCATTGTTGAAAATCCCATAATGCATTTTTTAAACCTCTTCTCAGCCCATCCCCCCGCCTTTAAGCGACACTAACCCCTAACCCTCTTAATTCCCTAATCATGTTTATGCAAATTCTATTTGTACGTAATGTGTGTACATAATGGATGCAGCTATCACCTATGGGACAGACCTGCCTTATGTATATAAAGGTTTCTCTATCACAGGCAGGCTGGTAAAGATTATATATAGTCTGCAGATGGGAAAATGTGTGTGTTTTTTAATATTTCAAGCAAGCTAGGCTTCCAAATCTGATTATGTAAAGACTGCACTGTAACCTGGGGTGTTGTGTAGACTCGTAATCCAAGATAGATAAGCATGGAAATCATACTCCAAATGATTTGAGCAGACTATTGCAACTATCACTCACATCTAACTCGCTGTTACATTTTCACAAAGGTAGTCATAGAAGACCTGCGGGTGTTGAGGTTTTGCAGAGTAAAAAAACAAACCTAAAACAACATGGTCACAATCAATAAAAGATCAACAAAATGAGTCAAAACTCTAAAACAATTAGGATGTTGTCAAGATCAATCTAATACTAGCGCTAAACTGATAAGGCAGTTAATCAATAGTTTATTTATTCATTAGTTTGTTTATAGGGGACAATGCATATTAATCAACACTGACATTTTAACGATGTCAGCGTGTTAGTTCGACAGCTAATCTGCAACAAATTTTGATAGCTGATTTGATCTTTAAGTCATTTTTAGAGGAAAAGTGCGCTTGTTTTAGACAATACTACATGTACTTTGAAGAAATCACATTGGGCTGTTAGTGATTAGCTGTTGGCTGTTGTTGGCACTTTTTTTTACTTTTTTCTGACACCGTATAGACCAAATGATTAATAGATTAACAGAGAAAATTATCGAGAGATTTATCGTTGATGGAAAATAATTGGTGGTTACAGTTCTATGTAATATCACTAAACTTAGGCTATTATCAAAAACAGATGTTGAACCGGCCGACAAATGTCCTACTAGCACCAAAGCCTCTAATTAAATTACTACAGTATACACATACTCCACCGATTAGAACGCTACTACATTGCTTATGCTTGTAAGTTCATATAAAACAGATATTTTGTTATTCTATTTTGTTCCTTTGACAGATTTTTTTATATGTTAAAAACAGTTTGAAGCAAACTAGATGTTGTGAACCTACTAGATAAATACAGCCTGTTTCATACTAGACTGTGTCTACCAGCCAGGTGGCCAAATATACAGGATATACAGCGTTGATAACAATTTATTACAGTACAAGAGTTTAGGAGTAATATTGAAAATATTGTCCTTAAGCTTGAGATGTATACATTTAGATGTCTCAACAGAAAGATAAACAAAGCTGTAATTGCTTTGACTCTGAAGCTAACATCGGAGCAGGCATCCTACAATTTGCTAAACAAACTCCATCCCTTTTGCCTGTAAACAATTTCCTATTATAAACACATGTTGGAAATGAATCACTCCTTAGTTCAACTTTGAGAGAGGACATTTCAGACAAGTTCCCCCTCCTGTTTTCCATTTGGCTGTTTAATTGTCTCAGCGCTGTCAACAGACTATCAAGGTAATTAGCCATGACTGCACAACAACACAATCAGACAGACAGGAATGAACTGCAGCCTCTGAACATGATACTTAGAGAGGGAACGGGTGGGAACAACTTAATGTGGGTGCACGTATGCACACACACGGGTATGCACACATCCGGGCGCACATATACACTGACACACAGCCTCTCATGCACAGTCATTACCGTACCCTGAGTACATAGTTCCATGCCACACATTATATTTCCTCCGCCAACCATAACCCTCCACCCACCTCCTCCTTAATCCTTCTACCTCTTACAACTCTCTCTCCCATTCTCCGTCTCTGTCTCTCTCTCTCTCTCTCACACACACACACACACACACACACACACACACATACAGTTACAAAACCAAAACCTCATTTCCTCTGTGCCCCAAGCCATAGGAGCAGTGTTAATTGCGAGAAGGTGGGGAGTGAGTAAAGGGTGTGCTTTTGTGTGTGTGTGTCAGTTTGCAGGCACATAAGCGGTAGGTGTGTGTAAGCCTTTGCAACTGTACATGTGTGCATTTCTTTATATATGTGTATGTGTGTGTGTGTGTTCATTTCTTTTAAGTGTGTGTAGGCAGTCTCTCCCATGCCAGTCTGGGCATGGCTCCAGGGTTTCCTGCACCACCTGGGCATCTGTGAGTCCTAGTGGCTCTCACTGGGTAGCGTCCCAGCTGGAGTGTGTGTTTCTCAGCATGCGCATGTGTGTGTGTTTGTGTGTGTCAGCTGAGGAGGGGCAGACCATGATGAGTCTTGAGTGCCAGCAGCAAACACCATTGTCTTATCCCCTTTGAGCCACAGGGGCCTATACACAAACAACACACACACACACACACACACACACACACACACACACACACACACACACACACACACACACACACACACACACACACACACACACACACACACACACACACACACACACACACACACACACACACACAAAAACTTCGGGTGTGTACATCTGGTTCCCGCCTCCGCCTTCTCCTCCACATAATGAGTGGATTCTTCCCTTTGAAAAACAATACCAATAAAAAAGACACAAGAAATTAGGAGGGGTAAAAAAAAAAAAGAATTCGATTAAACAGCCACCATTAAGTAGCCAATGAAGCTCTCTGTGCCTGCTTACTTAGACTATACATACACCATTAGTTGTTCAGGCCATGGCGGACTTAAAAGTTCCCTGACTCAAAGGTCATCTACCTCCATTGAGCAGAGTTAATATTAGATTAGCTCTATAGCACTATGTGAGTAAAAAAGAAAGGGCATTCTGGGCAGATTGGAAAAGAAGATATTATTATGACTCTGGGGTGGGCATTGTCTCTATTCTCTTAAAAGTACTGCATTTACAGCAAATGATTTATGTTTTTAAGGTAACCTTTGGCAAAAAAAATATGACGACACAGGTTGTGAAAGCTGGCAAAAGCTGTTGCAGGCAAGAGTAATGGTATATTTTGTGGCTGATAAACATCACGTGTACAGTTTTAATTCATGATACACATCAAGTATTAAGATAATGTAAGAAATCTCTAATTAGTTGAAGCTGTGTATGTTTTTGTCTCATGATGACAAACTAAATATTGTTCATTATCTGCCTTTTTACTGGCCATTGACTATTGTAATAAAGTTAATAGCTGATAGAGGTAATTGGTAGCGAAGTTTAAAATAAGCGATAAGATAACAAAGTTTAGCGACAAGAGCTAATGGAGTGCTAATATTGCTATCAGCCGACAGGGCATTAGTAACAGAGACAAAATTAATGACAACAACAAAGAGGGCAGAAGAGAAATAATAGTGTAATAAGAGAACGTCCTTGGTCCTCTCTGTTGGTGAACTCGCCCTCAAAATGATGCATTCTCTCTGGATGATTATGGGAAAGTGTGCCAAAGCTTTGGCGGTGAAAACAATTTTAAGAGCATTCAGGTAGGGGTCAACAGATTGCCGCGCACGAAAACATTTCAGGGTTGAAACAATACACCCAGCCCTGATACAATAACACCCCTGGCCTCGGGCACCACACACACACACACACACACACACACAAACACACACAAATACATAAACACAGGCAAACACACACTCCTACGTTCCCTGCCCACTGTAGCCCCAAGGTTGAAACTCTAAACCTAATCACTCAGTACTCAGTGGAGGCAACACTGCTGCACTCAGCCAACCTAATCTCTCACACATTTATTTCTTGTGTGTGTGTGTGTTTGTGTAATGTGTGTGTGTGTAGGTGTTTCAATGTGCATGTTTGCATATAAGCAGATGTCCTGCACTTTTTCACATGCAATAAAAGAGCATGTATAAGCTTGGATAATTCTTTTATGTCTTTCCCTTCTTTCCACTCCCTTGTGAAGATATGAACGCTGTGGTGTGGCGGAGCATCAAAGTAAGCTGCTTGAGTGTGCGCTTTAATACTGCATGTGCTTTCCTATGGGTAAAACTTACAACGTATTTGTCTGCATATGGTCTTCATCTGGGGGTCTACGTGTGGGTTAGGTCAGGGTTAAGCGCAAGGTTACCTGAGATGCAGCAATAGACCCAACACACCCAGAAATATATATAAAAAAAGGTGTGAATAGAAAACCATTAATACTATAATTAATTATTCATTTAAGACCAGGCTAATGGTTGCCCCGGGGGTTAGAACAAAACACAGTGAAGCAGTATTCATGCAACACAGACCTGGAACTACCTCCCGTATGATATTAGACAAGCCCCTAAACTAAAAACTTTAATATTTGAAATTGCCTACTCTGCCCAGTAAGGTTTCAAAAACTTAAGCTTAGTTTTTAAATGACCTTCATCTTAATTGTTTTAAAATTGTTTTTAATTTAATTTATCTGTGCATCTAAAGGTAGGAATAGGCCTATTTGCTATGTTCCTCTGGTTGCTGATTGAAAGTGCTATAGTTAACTTTTAAATGTGTATCTTTTGTATGACTTGCTGTTACATTTTTGCACATTGAATTGTCCACATTGATTCTTTTTTCCTTTTTTTTTTTTTTTTACCTTTTGTTTCAGAAAAAAAAATACATTTAGTATATGTACAAACTGGATATATCATAATTTTTTTTAACATAATAACTAAAAAAAAAAGAGAAAGAATATATCCAATTATTACACTATCTATAAAATGTTTAAAAAACTTAATTCTGAAATTGTATGGTGAAACTGCTGTTTTGATTTGTTTATTTTCACGTCCGTCATATAATCACTCTGCTGTTGATTGGTTGAAGCCTGTTGGCTAATTAAAGGGCAAAGGTCACGCAGGTGGGTCATCGTCTGACACTAGCTAGCTCTGTCAACATGGCGGATTATCGAACATTTTATTGCTCCGAAAACACCATAATGTCAACAAATGTCACAGCGCGCGCGAAAAATACCAAAAGTGATGAGTTTTGCGGCTAAATAACGTTATTTACATCAGTTATGGCGATAAAATTGGATTTTATTCATCTGTAGGGTTTCCTGCTGAGCATATCCGGAATATAACGCGTCTCAAAGGTAAGGAGCTCCCTGTTTAAGTCATTTTCTGGTATTCTTTATCTGGACTGTCGCTGTGTTTTCTGGGCCATATTGTTAACTTGGCCAGTGATGCTATATGCTGTGTGGGCCATTAAAGATTTGTAGCTTGGCTTCGTGTGTGTTGGACACCTGTTTTCTTTGTCTGAGCGCCTGGACACGCACGCAGTATCTTTTACTTCAAGCTGTCATATACTATTAGTTGATTTTAGGAGTGTATACTGTGCTCAGGGATCATTTTGTCACATGTGTATCCTTGTGTTGTGCTGTGATGACTGTTATAAGTGCAAGTTTTGGGTTGAATTTCGCATTTCTATCTGTATTCATGCAGTCAGATGCTGTTTCCAGGTGTTGGAGTCTCTCCAGCATTTTTAACATTGCTCTGTTTTTCTCTGTCTGTGCTGAGTGACCTCCTGCTGCTTTGTGTGGTAGTTACTGTTCAAGTATACTCAGGATCTTTGACATAAGGTAGACTTCCTGGGATCTTGTTGGTATGGCATCTCTGTGGATTGTATCATTTCATGGTGTAGGTAGGCACTGGATAATGACTGAAACCCAGGGGCCCAAACCATCCCAACTTCCTTGCCCTCCCCTATATGGGTGCAGTGTGTATGCGTACACATGTAGCCTTGGGAGGACAGTTCAAAATTGCTTTCTGTATTAGAAAGCAATTTAGTTTTTCAATGCATATACACTGTAAGTGCCTCTATCCTCTGTCCTTAAGTGTGCACGTACATCCTTGTACGCCTGGGAGCACATATGTAAGAATAGATTTGTCTGTCCTTCAATATGCGTTTATGTTGAATTGTACAGTGTAATATATAAATATATATGTGTGCGTGTATAATGGGTTTGGGGAGTCAGCAGGGGTCCCGCGAGGCTGATTAGTGGACCCTACCAAATGTCATTAGGGGGTAATGAAAAAGCAGCCCTGGTACTAATGCACAATAAAGTGAATGGGCTGTTACATTACCGCAGCGTCCAGACTACGCCTGTTGGCACATCAGCACTTCATCGTCTGTACATGTGTGTACGAGTAACCGCTCTAACATCAAATATCTGAGGAAAAGATGACGGAAACAGAGCTAGCACTGTCAGAACGCCAACATAAATGTATGTATGTGTGTGTGTGTGTGTGAGGGAGAGAGAGAGAGAAAGGAAAGGAAAGGATTGCCATTGTGTGAGAGCTTTTATATGTGTGCCTGCATGTGTAAACTGTACATTTCATGCAAATGAGTCATAATCATCTCATGTTCATGTGTGCATACTGTCAATTAGTGTTTGCACATATGCAAATGTTTTCAAACAGTATGTATGAGTGTTTTTTCTATACATCTATTGTGTGCATATGTGTGCCTTTGAGTGTGTGTGTGCTGGCTTTGTGACTCCATCTACATTTTCCATGAGTAATATCAGTGGCAGGGCCAAAGGAACAGCTTTCATTCTGCAGCTGATAGAGAGAGAGAGGAGAAGTAATAACTGTCTACTACTGCGGCCTTGACTTCACTATTGACTGCATTAGAGGCATCGCATTCAGCTTCGTTATGCACTTGTGTGTGTGATGGCCTTATGAGTAGTGCTGCCGAGTGGACTGACTGGTTGCTCATTGTGCCAGCTGTTAAATGTAAGAAGTGTATAAAAAAGCCTTGTCACTCTGAAACGTTAAACTGCTGCCTGTCTCCCTTTTTCCTCGACAGCGACCACAGTGAAGGGCGAACGAGGATGCGTTTGTAATCCATTCCTCTCTCTCTCTCTCTCTTGGTCTCCGTCACAGCATCATCTCGTTCTTTCTAAGTCCCTCCAGAATGACTGAATATTTACTCTCATTTAATGCTACTGTCCAAAAAGACATCGGGCAACAGAGACGCACAGACACACACACACACACACACACACACACACACACACACACACACACACACACACACACACACACACACACACACACACACACACACACACACACACACACACACACAGCCTAGTCTACCCATTTAATTAAGCACTCTATGAATAATTCAGTTTGAGCCTCTGGGCTGAAGATAATTATAACGATCAGGATAATAATGTTTATTTTGCTTTTTATTGTATTAAGACATCAATATCTCTGCAGTGCAGTGTGGACAGTTTGCAGCTACACTTCTAATGCCTGAAGCACCACCTCTAAGTGCTGGAGTGTCTTTGTGTGTGTGTGTGTGTGTGTGTGTGTGTGTGTGTGTGTGTGTGTGTGTTTGTCGCAGAGGGTGGGTGCTTGAATACGTGTGAGAGGAAAGTAAAGGTGTTATTAGAATTCACCTTCCTCATGATGCTACACAGAAACGGATACGGTTTCACTTTATATTTTATATCACGGATGTAACTATGAATTAATGACAGTAATCTTGATGGTCATTGAATCAGTCCCAGCGTGGAGATTTCCTACTGTGACCTTGAAAATCGTGATTGTTCTCACTCCCAGTAGAGATATCAGTACTCACAATCCTCGGTTTAGCCGATCAATAATATATAATGTGATTACAGTCGGGGCTCACTGGACACAGCAGCTGTTCTCCACCCTATGTGGTTTCTATCAAGTTCTGATTAGTCAATGATTGTCTATTCTTTGCCGGGCATATGGAATCAGCAGTCTATTCGCTGTCACTGTATAGTCATTGATTAACCCCGGTAACAGATGTGGGAACAGTGATTGTGCTGTATTGTTGGTCTGCATCCCCGCATACTGCTACACACTGGGTAGTCTTTTCTAAATGGCTGCAATTTGCTATTCTTTTTGAAGATTACTGTAAATCTCGTCCTTTTTATTCCATAGCTGAGAGGTTGGGGGGAAAAATAGAAGGATATGCAACTGAGTCATGAGCTAAATTTGATCCTGTGACGTATTTGTGCTCAGGACGTGCTGTAGCCTAGTCTTCTTTCAGCTGGTATTGTTCATTATTTCCTGGCGTCACTCAACTCAAGTATCGCTTTTAAAGTTGCAATCATCTTCGTCTTCTTTTCTCATAGATTTTCTGTCAATGTAATACGTATCTACCCGTCCCATTTTTATATATCCATATCATATTCGCATCCATCATCAGCCATACCACATAAACACAAACGCACACACACATCCCATCTATTCTATTAGGCCCGAGATCCTTAAAGCCTTACCATTGATCCTTTTTTCTGTCACCCCCGAAAGCTCCAGGGCTTCTGTCCAGACACCCAGACTCTCTGAGACGCCGGGCCCAATGATGGCCTCTCCCTCTGGGCTTCGGCGGCAGGGAAAACTCCATCTGTGGAACTGGACCTGGTGGAGTTTATCCATCAGTCATTTGGGCTGACGGATGGCCTAGAAAGACAGGGAGGTTGTAGGGGTACATGTACACATACAAACACACACACACACACACACACACACACACACACACACACAAACTGAACAACAGATTGACTGTTCTTGTGTATGTGTGTGTGTGTGTGCGTGGGTGGTGTACAAGTCTAAGAAACTTGAGAAACTTTCAACTGCCTCTTGTGTCCCCTCAGTGTCCGCCTCATTTGATTAGTGGCCTTAGGGGGGGGCCTCTGGATCAATAGCTGACTTTGGTAGACCCTTTCAGCTCCACACTCACACTCAACAATCATGCACAGAATGCTCTGCTGCAGTTCATTTAGACCAAGCCGTCAATCACCAAGGTCCAGTCTGGCCCGGCCTATATAGGACGCTGGAGGGGGCTTATGTTCAAGTGTGTGTGTGTGTGTGTGTGTGCGTGTGTGTGTGTGTTTATGCGGATGAGATATTATGTGTCTGCTTGGTCCATCTGTTTTGTGCAAGCGTGTGTGTGAGTTGCAATTAGTTCATGTTCCTTATTATCCCCGCCAATAATGACACGCCAATATGAGCAGGTGGGTCGATGTCAGTAATCCTGCAGTCAGACAGGTTTTTTCCCCCTTTAATCCTCCTTTTAACCAGGTAAGATCATTTAAGACACACACACTCGTGACTCGCGGGTCAACTACTGGGAAAGTCGTGTGACACACACACCCACACTGACTCACGGGCTGGATGATGTCACCACCCAGTATGACCATTATCTCCTACTATTGAATATTAGGTTAACTGCTGTGCTCAAGGGCACTTTGACATTAATTGTGTAGGGAGGTGGGAGCATTTTTATCATCCAAATTTTCCCTCGTGGTCCAGTAATTGGAATGGTTGGAACAAAAGAAGCATTAGGCGACCACCTGCAGCTTTTGTAATGTGGATAAAAGACATAAAATATTGAAAACAGAAGCTTTATACTCACGGAATGCTTAAGTAAACACAACAGAGGCTAGTGTTAAGTTATCCCACAAGCGATATGTCCACTTAAGAGGCAGTTTCCAATAACAAAGTGTGATTAAGTGTGTAACATCAAGAAATCATTTGAGACATAAGTTAAAGGTGCAGTTTGTAGAATTTAGTGGCATCTAGTGGAACAGACTTAGCAGCAAAGGAAGATAGTATTCATTAATATGTTTTAATTAGCGTATAAGCACACTTGTCCTATACACTTGTAAGGGGAAGGGCGGAATTGTTCATATTGCTTCAACATCATTGGTAGATGCACCTAAATTCTACACACTGGTCCTTTAATTTGTCACCAGGTCAGATTTGCAAGATTTGCTCAAGGGCTCAGACAAGGAAACATTTTTACCATCATTTCAAATAATAGAAATGTTAATTCTAGTTTCTCTGTTTGTATCTGCATATCGTCAGCTCCACAGTGATTTATCCTGTTAGAATGTGTTTTCACTGTCGAAGGCTGCGAGGCTGTTATCGCCTCTTATCCTCGTCTGGCTCTTCAAAACAAAGGGTGAGTGACAATTGAATAGACACACCATGTTTTGTGACAGTTTTTGTCACAGTTTTTTTGCGTGTTGATTTAAATGTTTGGTGCAGTTTAGTGTTGTGGAAGCTTAAATCAAATGTGTCTCAATTAGATTAAACACTAATGCACAGGTGTAAGATTTAAACATATTTAGCCCTGTGAATAAGGGTTTCATACTTCAGCCTGAAAATATGAGATCTTGCATTTAAGTATAAACCCAGACTAGAACCCAAGGGGGGATATTTTGTGGGAAGTCCAATCATTGCTGAGATCTTTTTTTTAAATATAAACGTAGACAACGTGGGCTTTTGGATTTACACAAACTTGAAAACCAGACTTCCTGACTGAAGCTGACCTCAGGTCCCGGCATGTCACAGCGACATCAGCACTCAGTCCTTGTGGCCATTTTAGTGTCTTGTGTGGTCCACTCGTCCAGGCTAAATGGAAACAGAGTGTTGGACAAACAGCCTGTCCACCCACGGGCCATTTTCTTTGAGTACCTTGAAGACGCCACTGCAAGCTGACCGCATTGCTACACACTCAATTTCACACACACACACACACACACACACACACACACACACACACACACACACACACACACACACACACACACACACACACACACACACACACACACACACACACACACACACACACACACACACACTCAAATGCACACTGTCACCTTCCCTGGGGTGCCCTGCGGCCATCGAAACACAGCCCACCGCCCACGCCGCTGTCACTCACTTGTAGGTCCGCCTGTCGACTTTGCCTTCCCACACACATACACGCGTAAACACAGTCATTGGTCGCCCACACGTGCCAGTTAACCTACTAATGAGGCGGCACGGGTCACGTCGTGTTCCGCTGCCCCCACAGGGACCGGGCCGACTTGTCCGCGTGTCAGGTTTTTTTTTGTTCCCGCCCACGCCGACCGCCTGATGGACTGCTTCGCCTAATTGACTGACTGAATTACCGACTGACCATTTGGATGACTGACTGGGTAAACACGTAGCATGCTGGGACGGCGTGGGCGTGGGAATTCGAAGCAAAACATGTGGGTGTACTAGGCTTGAGCGCGAGGGATGGAGCCCAGCGCTACGGCTGTAGAGGACTCAGCCAAAGAAAAGACTGTAATATTCTTTTAATATTCCTATATGGACTCAAAGTATGCTGTAATTACTGCTGAGTGGCGACCTTATGCTCTCCTGCACAGCAACTGTAGACTTTATGGTATATTTTTATTCCCCTTGTAATGTTTCTTCAACATTCCACGGGATTTCTAGAAAATCAGACTCATGACACCATTTGAAAACACTTTGGCTAAACCCTGATATGAATTCTAGGTAATCTGAAAACTATTATAGGTGCAGAAAAATGTGGGAAAATACTGAAAGAACAAGGTGTAGGATTTGAGCAAATTCTCTAAATGTTACAAATGTTTATCCCAGTGTTTTTCTATTTTGGCTCCTCACCCAGGAAATGTTGGCAGAGCATTTTTTTTTTCTTTCTTTTTTTTTGTTGTTGCAATTTTGCTTTAAGTGTGATAGCGAACACACATTGTCAGCAGAATGTAGCAGATCTGTGTTGAAGAAACAGTTGATTCAATTACTTTTCCTCACATTAAACGTGTTACACACCTCCTGTACTCATGCTGTCAGGAGAACGGCTGGGAGTGCTCACGCTCAGATTAAACAATTAAAATCAATTGGAACTCCGTCGGCTCGTACACAGATTTGACGGACAGTTATTTGAGCAACTATTGCTATGCAGCACCTGTCTTCGCTTTCCCTCCTCGAGTGAGTGTACGGTGTCGCGTGTTTCTGAATGTGTGTGACTCATGCCAGTCCCTCAGTGATGATCATCTATTGTGAGCGCGGCAGCAGCCCGAACACTTGACTGCACAACTGTTAATTTCTCTCTCGGCGCATAAATTAATAGTTCATAAATAAGCGAATAAATTAAAGAATGGATGGGAGGAGAGAGAGAGAGGGAGGAGAGGAATAGGGGGCAGGAAAAACTTTCTCATCAGAAAAATTTAATTTCTCACTCCGACACCCACGAGAATGGGGGGAGGGAGGCTCGAGCGGCGGGTAATGGATGCGAGCGCGTGTGTGTGTGTGTGCGCAAAAGGGATTCATTTTCAGCGTTTCTATCACACCCCTCTGAGCACTGACATGTTGGCGTGTTATTTTTTTTCCTTCTTTTTCAAAGATCCACATTTGACAAACATTAAGGCCCATTACTGAACACATACATAAGAGGTCTGACAGTCTTTCTTTTTTTTTCATTACGAAGAGCTGTGATGTTGATGCTGCAGAAGGGCCATTTTAACTCAGCTTACTGATGTGTCAATAACAATAAATCAATATGACCTTAAACTTATGTAGCCGCTCCTCTGCCTCAACCTCACTGACATCTGGAGAATGTCAAAAACAGTAGGTTATAAGAAGGGTGGAGATAAAAGGTGGAGCATGTGTCTAATATCGTAGTAGAAACACTCATTTAGATCCCTGTGTGTAATAGACTAATCCTTTACCACCAATGCTCATTTGATTAGATTCTGTTATAATCCATCTTCAAATGTTTAGTATATTATAATAAAGTTATGTGAATCTGGTTTCAGGGTAGGAGTGACTCCAGCAGTAGCAGTGTGTTAAACTGATGGTGTATTTCAGCTTTCAGCGCATAGCCGCCAGTGGCCGAGAATTTCGCAGCAGCAATAGCTTCAAAACGGCTTGAATGACACACAGTATGGTTTAGGCTTTTTTTTTTTAGTAGCGTTTACCGGCCTCTCGGGAGCAAAAGCATTTAGAAGCTGGAATAGTATATGCTGTACCCACATCAGCAGCAATTAGAGGTGTTTAAAAAAAAAAATAAAGTAATGTGTTATGTGAGTGCGTGTAGATGTGGGGAGGTCAGCCGATGGTCAACTGATGCGGGTGGCACTAATGACTTCACACTTTCTAAACTAAGAGCCCACTTTCAGCAGCTCTTTCAGATTGGATATAGCATCTGTTTTAAGTTGACACACATTGTGAACATTTTCACTTAAGCAAACGATTCTCAAGTTAAATTATCCGTGAGCTTTTTATGTTGTTTATTAGGCTCAGACGGAGTATAGAACCACTAAACATTTCTATTCTTCCAAGTAATACATCACAGGCTGGTTTGGAGCCCGGTGGTAAACATGGCATCGCCTCCTAACTTTTCATCTACGGCTGTCATTAAAATTGCTGAACCAACAAAGAGACTTGTTTGTAACGAGACAAAAAGAAATAACAAAAAAAACACCACCACATTTGCCATTTGAAGCGTTGTGTGTTGGCTGCCTCTGGCTCCACATGGTCGTATCCAACATTTAGCTATCAGGATTTCTCCAGACTCAGTGAGCTTTAGGGCAGTTACAACATCTTAAGATGGCCTCATGGGCTCTTGAGGATACAATACGGTGGGCACTGTTGTTTAACATCAGCTTTTCATTTGCTTAGATTTATTACGGACCGATCAGCCACATCTGAATCACCATCCCCTGCAATATATCCTGCTCCGACGTCTCGTCTCAGCTGGAAGCATGTTAAATAGTTGAAGCAAGGCGGCACTAAAAGCTGTTTACTTGTGACTTTAAGGAGAATATGTCCTAATTTTTGATTAGCTGCGTATCAAAATATAATGTGCCAGCGTCCGCAAAGTGCGATAACGCGCACGCTTCAGAATTTGTAATATGCGAAAGCTGATTTCCCCTGCTAGTCATTAGTGTTTCCAATAAACCGTGGATTGGCCCACTGCAGATACTTGGCCAGCCATTTGGGCTTAAGGATGACTCCTTTGGGCTGGAACGTGGCCACGCTGGTGAACAGCTATGTTGGTTTGTTTGTTTTGATCCACTCCCCAGCACAGCATGCCGTTTGGAAGACTTTCCCGGGATTACATATACCATGAAAAGTAGATTACTACACTCAATGGATTCCGACCAAAGACTGCTGAGAGACGAGGTCTGCCGAGGTCCGCTAAGACTCCTCCGATTCAATTATTTATCTTGGCGCCACGCTTTTTGGATGTAGCTCCTCGCAACTGAGTGAATTCCTGAGACGCCTCTCTGACTTTTCATTGTCCTGAACTGAAAATGGTCGTATGCTCTGTGGGAAAATTTCACCTTGAATCAATTATAAAGAGGAAATAAAGAAGTGATGTTAGCAGTTAGCCACGTAGCTGTGGAGAGACAAAAAGACACCATAATCTTTTCTTTTTTTTAAAGGATGTTTTTCCTGGTGATGACTTATCTGTATGACACATCTTTGGGGATTTTTTCTGTGCAATGTTTTCAAACTTTTTTTCCCCTCTGTGTATGACTGTCCTGAATGTGCCCTTGAACAGAGCAGCCGACAACAGACGCTGCAGAGATCCTCCCTGTAAAAGTGTTTTTAATTATTGATGCTGGCCCTCCACACTGGCAGAAATCCAGGCTGCCCGTGGACGGCCACCACATTTCACTCACTCTCTGCCATGAATTATTCTTTCACTACATACTCACGTACACATAAATACATGCATGTACACAAACACACACAAGTAAGAACACACATACAGGGAAAGAGAGAGAGAGAAGGAGGGGAATTCACAGTGGACACATGGAAGGAAGTGTATTCACCTAACTAATAAAATATGACCATTGTGCATTGTCACACACACACACACACACACACACACACACACACACACACACACACACACACACACACACACACACACACACACACACACACACACACACGCTTACTAATGACAGTGTTCATTCAGTAAAATGTGCAGTATTTATCATGTGGGCAAACACACAGAAACACAGCTCTTATGCAAGAATATACACACACACACACACAAACCTTTATAGAAGAAAGCGTGCACACCACCACACATCCATGTTCCCTCTGTCCGTTATCTGACACATTACACACACATATACACACACTTGAGCAGACCCACAATAGATCCCTGAGCACACAGAGGCCATTTGCAGTATTTCTTCTATTCAGTGTATTCCGTCCAGCTGTCAGCAGGCTGTCAGTGCGCTCAGTTGCCAGGCAAACAGCCCCGCCTCCTCCCAATAATAAAATATGCCTTTAAAATGTCACCCGCTCCCGAAAGAGCAAAAGCAGAGGCAACAAATCGATTCACATTAGTTGTTCAATTGACTTTGGCTTGAACTTACAGTAGCTCTCGCTCTCCCTCCCTCACCTCGTCTTCTTTCTTTGTTCCATTCTTTCTTTCTTTCTCAAGAAAAACTTTTCTGTCTGTCTACAACGTCTTTACCCTCTTCTTCCTTTCTAGCAGGTTCTCCCTTTCTCCCCTCCTCCTCCTCGTCACCTGCTTTTTTTTTTTTTTTTCAATTTTAGCTTTTTTTTCTTTAATAGGTTCACCGATCTCTCCACCTCCTCTCCTCCTTCCTCCTTCTCACTTCTTTTCTCACCTCCCGTCTATTTTCTTTCCAGCTAATCTAAGCGAATGAATGTGGCGGCGCAACTCCCATTTTCTCTCTCTCTCTCTCTCTCTCTCTCTCTCTCTCTCTCTCTCTCTCTCTCTCTCTCTCTCCCTGCCGACCACCGCCGTGGCAGCACTCATTTCAATTTTCACCTCGTTTTAGACTTATCACATTGACATCATTAAGGCTCCCTCTCAGCGGCGCACTCATTCGTTATCCTCTCCATTTTACACCTTTCTATCGCTCTCTCCCTCTGTTTGTGTGCGTCTCCCTTTCTCTTGCTCCTCTCCCTCTCCTTATCTGTCTCGCTCATTGTCAGAGGATTTAAAAGGCTCTCTATTTGAGAGCGGAGAGTGTCTGGGCTTTGGTTTTTCATCCCAGTGACAGAAACCTGTTGGAGTCTCCTTATTCAGAATGAAAGAGTTGGACAGTTTTTGCCTTTTTTTTTTAAAGGGGATAGCAGAAAGCAGTGTTGGACTTGTAAATCTGAAAAATTGACACATGAGTCATTCTGTTTACTTTTTTCAAAAGTGATAATGTCGATTTTCCCAATAAAACCTTAAAATTAGGCTGATTTTAAAACTGGTTTGATATTAAGCCAAGTACCGCACCAGTAATACCGAATTTTGCCACTAGGTGTCGCGTGGGGCTCCTGGGTGGAACGTAATGAGAGTGTAGCGGCAACACACGACAACTGAGTAGCGACATATCGTGCGACACATGGTATTTTTATTTCTCACCAACAACCGTTCCAACTTCCTCAACCACCTGACTTCCTCCAGCTCGTCTTTGGCGTCCAGCTTTGTGGAAATCGGCAGCCGGCCCCGTCAGTGTCGCAGCCTCATTGTGAGACGCTTAAATGTCTCATAATGACAAATGTCGGTTCAGTCGGTTCACATAAAGCTCATACAAGGGACCAGACCAGCAAAAGAAGAAACCTACCCAACCCTATATTAGAGGAATCATTTTTATTTAAATTTTAATAGAACCCAGCTGAAGCATTTGACAGCTAATTTTGAATATAATGAAGGGATGATATCTGATTTCTTTTTTTTTTTTTGCATTACTGTACTACTATACTAGTGAATGAAATACAATACGACTGTGTGATGCTGAAACTATTAGTTGATTAGAACAGTTTATTAAAAGTCATTTATCAAGCAAGAAAGGATGAAAAATATACTGATTCCAGCTTCTCAATTGGGAGGCTTTTCTCCGCGTTACATCATGTTTATTGAATATTTTTGTATTTTTAACTGTTGCTTGGACAAAGCGTACAAATTGTAGACTTCACCACGGCTTCTCTGAGAGTTTTCACAATTAAATCAGTTAATCAGATATACAACCACCCTGTTAATCACTTATAAAAACAATAGCTGAGTTCTTTAAGTGTTATAGTGTCCGTGACAAGTTGGTTGACATAATGAAGAAGCATATCATGTACAGCAATGCTTCTCACTGATAGGCAACAACAGGGCTCTGTGGCACAGAGGAATAAGCTAACAGGCTTTGGCTGCACAGACAATACTCAGTAGGATCTGTTTATTGTTGGTTTTAGTCTTTTCTTAGGATTTGTTTATAACAAGAAACACATATAAAATCACCAGCCTCATCCTTAAATGTTGTCGACATAAAAGAAAACTAAAGGAGGAATGAGGAAATATTTCATCATCCCACTTTGGCCGAATTCTGCTCCGAGTAAAACAGTAAAGTGAAATAGAAAATGTTGATTAATCCCCGTAATGAAGTCTATCTTTGTCATGTGACTGGCCCGGAGCTCCTCCCGCAGCACACAACTGTACTCGGGAGTTTATGCATACAGGCTCGGAGCTATATGTTTGCCTGACTACTTGCACCGGCTTATCTTCCAGCCAGCAGCATCTTGTTATCTGCGACTTGGAAATAAACGCAGTCATAATGTGCGGTATTTTATTCCTCTTATCTCGGTGCAATGTTTTCTCAACATTGAATCAGTTTTGCGGCCGTGTTGATACTTCACTTGGCTTATCTCATTGTGTTGTCCACATTAGAGGGGGGCTGCCGGGTCTCGGAGCCCCCCCACCGCAGTTTGTTACATCTGAATGTTGCCTTGTGTTCGGGCCCCGGCTCCTCTCCTCAGCTCTCAGCTTATCTGAACAGTTGTGTTTTCACAGACGGCTTTTGACACGGAGGACCCTACCGTTAGCAGGGTGGAGCTCGACAGGTCAGAGGTCAAGTGAGGGGAATCTGGCAGAGGGAGAGGTCAGGAGAAAAGGAAAGGAGGAGAATACAGGGAAGTGAGATGGAGGTGGAGGGAAGGTTAAGACCCCACTGAAAAGGAGCCCAAAGTTAATATCCCTCATCATCCCCCTGTGCCTTAACCTAAGGTTGAACTAATACGGCCTCTGCTAATGAACAACAGTGGGCCAACATCTGCATTGTTAGTCAGGAATCCAGGCTGCCATCTTGGATCAATTTGAGGGCAAATAAAAGCTGAGTGCCAGGGCCATTTCTGTGTCTCCGGTGTCCCGCTCGCCACACCGCAGGTTTTCACGAGCTGGGAGTCACAATGTTAAGAGTGTGCCCCAGGAAAGGAAAGTGAAAGCACACACACACACACACACACACACACACACACACACACACACACATACGCACACACAGTTCACCTCCCATCTATAAACAGGAGCCTGGGGTAGGGTGCGGTCCTGCGGCGAGCGTCGGGGTGGTGTGCGGAGGGGGGGGGGGGGAGGGGGGGGGGGATACAGGTTGGAGGCCGGTGGCGACAGTGGCAGCGCCGCGGTGAGCCTTACGAGCCTGGCGTCATGCACCCAGCGTGTCGCACCTCCCCGCCATCAGAGCCCGTAAAGACGTTTTCGAATCTTACAGCCCTCTTTAACAGGAAACTGAGGTCTGCTGATGGAATTTTTTTTTTTTTTGTACTTCTTTTTATAAGCATCAAAACCAGCACGCCTTAATTAGCATCCACTCTTTGCGTATGCTGATTTGAGAGTGTGTGTGTGTGTCTGTCTTCACACTTGCCCAGATGCACACTTACCAGTCCATACGTGTAGTGTTTTTACTCTGTCACAAAAACAGAGAGCTGGAGTGAAGTGCTTCTGTGGTGAGAGAGGAAAAAAAACAACTTAATGCTACGTTAACAAAGGGGTTGACTACACAGCTAACAACAAGCTTACAATGCACAGTGCGATAAAAGCACAACACTCGCCACAGCAGCTTTCAGCGTTCGGCCAATCCGCTCTCCCACAAATGGGCTTTTTTTCCTGTCTTTGTAATGATAGTTTCTGTCTGACATATCATAAAGCTCAGGATAAACGGACACTGCCAGAACCAGCTTCTCCTCCATTTTCTTTGTTGCCAGGGTGACGATTCCTGCCCCATCTAATATATGATTGGTTGCTTGAAAAAGAGCAGAAGTGATGACTCTGGCACCTTTCTACAAAAGTAGAGTTTCAACTAAGAAGGGCTTAGAATGTTCTCACAAAAAAAGTCAGAGCACTAATTTGTGTGTCCACATGCTGCCACATACACTCTCTCCTCATTGGGGACAACTGAAAAAAAGCTCAGAAAAAAAACAATATGGACACAAGCCCTAAGGCTGCTGTATTTTGGTGGCAAGTGTGCATGTGTGGGTGTGACGCAGCGATAAAAGTCAAAATAAGTCTGCCACATGGGATCATTTATCTCGCGACAGACCACTTATGTCTAATTAGCTGGAAACACAGTAGAGAAATATAGGCAACTGTAATTAAAGTAGGGGATCAAGATTAGTGTGTTGCACATATGGTGCATGTGAGTCAGTGTATGTCGGAGTCCCCGCGGAGCTTCAGGTGAAGCTATCACTGCTGTCAGAGTTAGCGCGCCGCATATGTTCAACAGTTTCATTTGCACCTCACACGTCTTCTCTGTGTCAGAACAGGAAGATTATTGCTGTTGGTGAGTAAGCCTTAAAAGCTCAAACCTTCAATTTGAGATTGGCTGAATCAGCTGGATGATTTAAGATGATTTAGGTTCATGTCTACGTGCATGTTTGCAGCTAGTTAGTTTGAACTCTTGCACTCTTTCAGGGTTTCATTTGTCTGCAGAGGTGAAAACAAAGCGCTGGACTTTACACGTAAAAAAAAAAAAACGCTGCTCTTTCTGTCCTCTGTCCAGACAACTGCAGCATGTTGTGGTAGGAGTGAGAACATAATCTGAACAGGAAATTGCTCCGGAACGCAAGGGTTTATGGGTATATGGAGACAGATTATAATGTCTTAAAGCCAAGTCAGTGATGCTTGGAAAGCATAACAGAAAAAAAAAATAACCAAGGGCAGATTGCAGTCTGGGCCGATGCTCAGATTCTATTCTTGTATGTATTTTTAACTGGCTTGTACTGCACAAAAGGTTAATTATAAGAGCACAAACCCATTATGTTAAACTGAAGTTTAAGGGACTCTGCTCGGATTTGTTTTGTGCACCCCCAGGGCCAAATTTACAGCCTAGTGGAAAGTTACCAAAAAATCTAATAAAGAGGATATTTAGTCTGGGTTGTTTTTAATTGTCTTTGAACCTTAGTTCACCTGTCATTAGCCAGTGTGTTCAAAAATAAAGCAAATAAATCCCAGCAAACTAAGTGGAACACAATAGTAGACTTGCAGGATATGTATGAAGGTGCAGCGTAGCTTAAGGAACGTACTTTGATGTATTGGTCTCACAGTCATATACAATCAAGTCTGACTCCGCTACCTGTTTGTTTTTTTTCTCCTTGTTGTGACATTTCTGCTTTACTTCATCTTTACCATTCTTGTTGTGTTGCACGTCGAGGTTTTGGGGAAAACAATTTGTCGCAGCATCGAATGTGATAAATGAAAGCCATATGTCTTTGCTAGAACAGATTGAGCCCTGTGTGTGCTGACAGTACATTTTGTCCCATTGGGGCTTCCATCTAAGCCTTGACATTTTCAGACAATATTGCGGTGTTGAGCCAGAGTTAGGATTTCATAAGTCAAGCTAACACTAGAGACGTGCATTTGTGTGTGTGTGTGTGTGTGTGTGTGCGTGTGTATCCACTAACATTACGATCATCTCTCTCCCCGTCTCAGTCTTTTAGTGTCTTTGTCACAACACTTATTACTTTTCGGCAGCGTGTATGTACATGTTTATGTGTGTTTGCATGCATCTGTCTCAGAACATACTCCTAGCCTTTGAATACGTGTTACTTTGAATTTCTTTCCCTGTCACGATGTTTGTTCTTTGTTTAATAAGGCTGTCTGCTTGTTGTCTGGGGTAAGATGACACAGTATTTTTCCATATTTATCCCCATTTTTTGTTCTTTTCATCCAGGCGTTTTTTTTGTCTTGTTTTGCCCAGGTATCCGTGCCATTAGGGTGCACAGTCTCCAAGGCCTTGATGCTATCTGCCGCATGATATCTGAACTAATGCTGCACTTTTGTACCATCCCCATGAGCAATTGCTTGGTAAAAACAGGCTTTCCTCTCTTTTCAGTTGTCAGAAGTCACAAGGAATGGCCTGATTGGGGGGCTGAGAGAAGCCTCAGTTTTATATTTCAATATAAATCTTCTGCCTCCACCATACAACGGTGAAGAAAGAATTGTCTGCAGTACTAATGCATTATAGATGCAGGAGAAATGCATTAGAAGGAATTTCTACAGTGAATATGACTTTCTCTCTCTATAGTCTGTTAGCTGTATGCCCTAGCATATGTTTGTATATAAATATCAGAGTCTGGCTGACACTGCTGTTACAGATATTATCACTTGAGAGTTAAAGACATAATATGTAACTTTTCCGCATTAGCCACCCTGTTATTTACTATTGTTTGTATGGAGCATGGTTATTCATTGGTGTTCGCTGTATGTTTTGTCGTCAAAGCTGGGAAAAGAAGAGAGCTAAAATGAGGGTAAATATTGATTGGATATAGAGAGCTTCATGACAAACTAGGACTACAAATGGACACTGGTAACTACCTAAATAATTGTTGATAATAAACAATATATTATCAGTTCTTGGCACATGCAAAATTACAACTTTCTTTTTCAAACTGAACAATTTACAACTTTACAACAACATCTTATCTAATTAATATATAGGCAGATATTAATTTTTTTATATACATCCATAACATTAACCGCTTCTTATGATAAGAATCCTTTTAAATTTGTTTTTTTCAGTTATCTTTAATTATTGTATGGTGTAGGTAGTGGACATGGTATTTTACTGGTGAACTTTGCTTCTAAATGTAACTCAAAGTACAGAAAGGTTAAAAAAAAAATGTAAAGGATAAATTGACTCTTTTTTTAGGTTTCAATCTGGCATTTTTGTGCTAAAATGTTCTTCTTTCAGTTACACATATACGCTCATACAGATCTATACTGTTGACCAAGATCACATAAATAATCATTGATGAATCTTCCCATCATCATCGTTTCCTATGTAAAATGTTGGAAAACGTCTTCAATTGTCATTTTTTTGGTCCAATCAAAAGATATTTATTCATTCTGAAAAGAAACTCAGATGTGTGAGTGAAAAATGGATTTATGATTGACTATCAAAATAGTTTTCGATCAGTTTTCTGTGCATTGACTAATTGGTTCATGGATGAATCATTTCAGCTCTATTTTAAGCTTGTTGTCAACATGGTAGATGGCAGTAGTGAGATCTTACTGCCTTACTCTCTAAATTTAAGAGGCTTGATGATCATAGACCTCTTAGTAATAGATGCTGCTATACAATATGTAGACACAGTTGTCAGTTTATTAGGCGTACCTCGGTACAGCTAATAAAGTAATGCCCTGCAATAAATGTAGCCCTGATGGAGTTTCTTTTTTACCGTTTAGAGAGATGTGTTGATTCATCTTCGTGGCATTTTGTAAATGGTGTTTATGATGCGGCTGAATTGCATT
The DNA here is from genome assembly GCF_963691925.1 of Scomber scombrus. Classification (NCBI taxonomy): domain Eukaryota; kingdom Metazoa; phylum Chordata; class Actinopteri; order Scombriformes; family Scombridae; genus Scomber; species Scomber scombrus. The sequence continues at coordinate 17,745,737 of NC_084992.1, read as the reverse complement.
ACATTATACCAAAGTGTTTCTAATATTTAGTCCACCCTCATTGATATGAATGTGGGGGACTATCATAAATATTAGAAAGGCTTCTCCGTATAACACAATGCATTTTAACAGCACCACAAATACTAGGAATTTATATGGCACAGTCCATAACATTACATAGGAGTATATAATGCATAACATTTGCCAAAAGCTTTCAGAGATGTGACAGTGTTTGTTCATTCTGGTGGAAACACAACAGAGAGAAAAAGGAAAGAGGCAATTCTGCACTTTATCCCCCTTTCAATACATAATGCTCACTCGGGGAATTCTTTGAGCCACAGCCACAATCATCGCCACCCTCTGCTCTCACTCTCTCTCTCTCTCCCCTCCTCTCTTTGTTTCTCTCCTCTACCCATCATGCTGCACTGCTTGCTTTCTTCCTCCTCTTACAGACTCCTGTGTGTGTGTGTGTGTATGCTACCACATCTGCTATGTATCGGCACAGCATGTGTCTCCTCTGTGAGTGTGTTCCATGGGTTTTATGCATATATATATATATTTTAGATGTCTGATTTCTCGGGCTCGTTTGCGTGCACATGCATGCGTGTGTGTGTGTGTGTGTGTGTGTGTGCTCCTCTGTATTTTGTTATGAATCTGAACAGCATATCTCAACATGTAAATCTCATGCATCTGTTGTTTCTGCATATTATTCTATCCTGCGTTAACCTTTATAAGCTTGTGTGTGTGTGTGTGTGTGTGTGTGTGTGTGTGTGTGTGTGTGTGTGTGTGTGTGTGTGTGTGTGTGTGTGTGTGTGTGTGTGTGTGTGTGTGTGTGTGTGTGTGTGTGTGTGTGTGTGTGTGTGTGAGTACGCTTGCATGCAAGGGGATTTTTTATTAATATGGACATACCTGTTATAAATCCCATGCATGTCTTTTTTTATGTGTTATGCATTTCTGATTTTTCCCACTCACTTTTATGGCGTGTGTGTGTGTGTGTGTGTGTGTGTGTGTGTGTGTGTGTGTGTGTGTATATTGACTTACACACTTCAATATATCCCTAGTGTAAATCTCTTGCATGACTTTCATGTAAAGTACAGTATGTCTGACTTTTCTGCTTGTCTCGCTAGGTTTTGTCTACACAGTACGAGTGTGCATGTTTGCCAGCATGTGTGTGTGTGTGTGCCTGTCTACTTGTGTATTAATATGCAAGAGAAACAGCTGGCGTGGCTAATGGCTGTCCCTCCCAACGTCCCTCCCAGATCCAGTCCTCTCCTCCACACTCTGCTCATTCAACTGAACACTGCCTTCTTCTTCTTCTTCTGCTGCTGCTCTCCTCTCCTCCTCGAGGCTTCAAACAGAAGCAGGTGTGTGTGTGTGTGTGTGTGTGTGTGTGTGGTAGAGGGGATGATACTGAGAAATAAAGCGAGGGGAGGGGGGTCTTCTCTAAAAAATTAGAGAAGGTTGAAAATAGGTGAATGTGGGATTAGCGTTGAGGAATTATTTACAGTAATGATGAAAGAAGAGAGATTGTGTTAGTCTATGGAACAGTAATGTAATCACCATGCAAATTTAAATTAAAGCTAACAGCATGGTCTTGAAGTCCGGAGAGAATGAAAGAGAAGTGGAAGAGTAGGAGGAAGAGAGAGGTTCAGCATAAGCGAGTTCAATTAGCTGAATTTAGCCTATTAATTAGTGCTATTAGCAGCACCACGCTGGGGTGTTACTTAGCAAGTGTGTGTTTGTGTGTGTGTGTGTGTCCGTTTGAGATTTGACATGAAAGTGACTTGTTAAGAGGTATAAACAAGAAGCTTTTGAAATGCCAGAAACAAAAATACACACTCATAGACACACACACACACACACACACACACACACACACACACACACACACACACACACACACACACACACACACACACACACACAAATGCAGGTTATGGAGATGTGGTTTGAATTAGCATTTTTGAGTGCATTCCTGCTCCTGGTTGCACTAGCGTAGACTTCCACACACGCACGGAGCAGTCAGGAGTGTGTGCTCTGCAGCAGTGCAGGCCGTTTTCACCGGACTCCGTGTGCGTGCGTGCGTGCGTTCATTTGTGTGTGTGCCAGGCTGTCGTGAAGTGGGCGCAGTTCAGCGTCCTGGCTTGCGTGTCTTTTCTTCATAAAAATGCCACTCAACTCCTCCGCCGAGGAATCAGGAGCAGCTGGCGGCATTTTCACTCTTTTTTTTTTCCTCCTTTATTTTCTCTCCTTTCAGGCCACTCTAGTTCCCTCTTCAAGAGTCTCTTCCTCCTATTTTTAGTTTCCTGCATTCATTTGTGCATTTCTTGGTTTATATCCTCACTGTCTGTCTTCAGTTCCATCTCTGACTTTTCTTTTCTTCTTCTTCTTCTTTTTTTTTTTTAAAACTCTGGTTTGAAACACTAAACGGCTTCTCTGAGCTCCAAGGCCAGAGCGCTTTGCTTTTCACCAACCCCAAAAAACACATGAATCATTTTTATTCATGATCAGACAGGCCTCTGAATGATGCTGCTGGGGGCTCCAGGGGCCAACTGTGTGTTTGAGTACTGTGCAGTGATCGATGGTGAGAAAGAGGCTTGTGTGTGTTTTGCTTTGTTTTTTTCCTTTCTTTTTCTTGTTAAAACGGACGATCTTGTACGATTTTCAAGTCGAGATGAAAATATTTTTGCGAGGGTGCGACGCCAACACGTGTACAAGCGCATTTCTCCACAACCGTGCATATGTCGCAGTTGAAGGAATGGAGAGAATGATGGAGAACAAACAAAGGAAACCTCAGACCACCCTCCCTCTCTCTCTCTCCCTCCACGAGGCTGTGAAGCTCATCGGCTCCCTCTGCTGGCAGGAAGCGTCACTTCGGCGGGCCACTTGTTGCCTTCCCTAGACTCAATTGGTTTAATTGTGTTCTTATTTATATATTTCGCCATTGATTTCTCTGTTGAGGCTGACACGGCTCTAATCCACAGCGACTGGCTGTCATGGTGTGATGGATGGAACAAAGCCAGTAAGCAAACACAATGCAAGACGAGTGTGACACGCTCATGTGTGTCTGCGTGAGTCAGAGTGCGTGCATGTGTTTGTTTAGGTGTGTGCCTGTGTTTGTGTTTGTGTGTGTGTGTTCGCACCCGCATCTCTATGCAAAGTGTGTCTGGGTACAGATTTGAAACATTGTGTGTGTGTGTATGTACATGACGAGCATGTGGTAGCTGCTGAAAGAAAAAAAAAAAACAAGAGGCAGGACAATGTGTCATAATTACGCTCTGGGTGTCACCGTGAGAACAGCGTTAAAGACAGATGAGGTGCTGTTTACCAATATGAACAGACAAATAGAACACCATATTGGTGTCAGCTATCCCCCTCTATCTTTTTCTCCTTCGCTCACACACACACACACACACACACACACACACACACACACACACACACACACACACACACACACACACACACACACACACACACACACACACACACACACACACACACACACTCTCCCTATCCCTTGTGGCCATGCTTGTCCCTTGTCTGTCACTTCCTGTGTGTAGTTATGGGTGTGTGCCAGTATGGTAAATGTATGCAGCGTCTGCCCCATTTCTTCCTCTTGCTTCAGATATGACAGAGGGGAGAGGAGGAAGGGAGTGGGGGGATAAATGAGAAAAAGTCCCGCAATAGATCCAGGCCTGGAAAGAAGGTCGGTGTATTGCTTGAGAGAGAGAGAGAGAGAGAGAGAGAGAGAGAGAGAGAGAGAGAGAGAGAGAGAGAGAGAGAGAGAGAGAGAGAGAGAGAGAGAGAGAGAGAGAGAGAGAGAGAGAGAGAGAGAGAGAGAGAGAGAGAGAGAGAGAGAGAGAGAGAGAGAGAGAGAGAGAGAGATATGCAAGAACCAGAAATCAAGTCAAATTAAAGGGGTGGATGGAAGGAATGATAATATTGATATGACATAAACATTTATGACATCACCCAGTTCAAACATGTATATTCATGACATATTACACGTATAGCAGAAGTGGTATAAAAGTAGGGTCGGTGTTTGATAGTGTTTTATAGATTCACTATCAAATCCATTTAGGCTCAGCTTTCAACATGTAAACTTACAAACGACTAAAACCTAAAGATTCAGACAGTGGGTGTGTGTGTGTGTGTGAAAGTTTATGCAAAGAACCACCATTCTGTTGGTCTTCATGAACTGCAAATACACTCACAGTCAAACAGTGGTGTCCTGTAGTGGCACCCACTTGCAGAGAGCATATTAATCAAGCAGCCGGCCATTCTGGACGCTTTCATGCCTCGCGATTTACATCCAATGCCAAGCTCAGTGCCAGCGCTCTCAACTAGTAGCGCTAAATGGAAAGAAAAAGGTTTGGAGGACCTTCAATGTACGTTCGCCTTTTTGTTGACTACAATCACAATCTTTTCCTAACCTTAAACACACAGCGACGACAAGCAGGATTTATTATTAATGATGGCATTGGACATAAAAAATAGTGCATTGATGATTTAACTGAATAAACAGTAGCCTTTGAAAAATGAAATGTATGATATTTTTCATTTAAAAAAAAAAAGATGTGAAGGACAGATGAATGGACAAATGGATTAAGGTCTATGGTCTATTTTAACATATGTTATATTCATCAACAACTTGCATGTGCCAAACACTGCAGCTCCTGATTATTCTCCGAGAGCTGTTGCACTACTATTAATAGTAAGAATCTCGCATTTAGTAATGTTATGTCTTCGTCAGTAATGTTATCTGATGATCTTGAGAGAATCAGATTTAATGCAGAGGTTCAAGTTTTCAAGTGCCGTAGAGAAGTTCTTAATTCATTTAATACTTAATTCAATATACTGTACACATTAACTCCTGGATGACTTTTCAGGCTCACAAATCTTTTCTTGCTTTAATCCCTTTAATGCCGACAAAACCCCTGCAACTACAACAACCACACAACTATGAAGGCAACTCACTGTCATTTTATAAGAAGTAGCTGTTACTGATAATCTGCTGCTTGGGTTGTCATTTCAACTCATTTCAACCGCTGCCTGAATTGTATGTGCATTTCTCTTTGCTTATATATAAAAAAAAAGAAGAGTGATGAGAGATTAAATATACCATAAGAAATTTGGGAGCTTAAATATACACTGAACGATTCAGCAGAGAAGTAAAGACGAGAGTGAAACAGAAAGAGAGAGAAAAACAAACAAAAAGGAGATAGAGGTCTCTAGAGATGTAGATAGGAGGCTGAGAAAGAGGATGCGAAGGCAAACAGAGAAGAGATCAAATTTCAAACATTACAATTCAATCAACATTATTCGTCCCCAGGCAGCAGTAACCGCAGTAACGCATTAAAAACACCGAAAAAACATCACAAAAATTCTACTCTGCCCTCCGAAAGGTCAGGATTAATTCAAGATAGCGTGCTACACAATGTATAAGTACATAAATGCCCAGAGACGACTGGACTGTTGATGAAAGAAAAGACGAAAAGAGTGTGGTGATGACTGTAAATGAGAGTGGGCAAAATGGGAAGATTGACGAAAGGGAAGAGAAGCTGTGAAAAAAGAAGGCCGTACTTAGCAAAAGGAGAAAGGAAAATGCTTGTTAAGAGGATGGAGCGATAAAAAAAGCTGATAAAAGGAAAGAAATATGCTTTAGCTGGAGCCCGTACGAGCGAGAAATTATCTAAAATGATATAAAAGAGCTTTATGCATGCTCGCATAAAGCAAAGAACACGCTTAATGTGCGCTACGCACTTTCCTTCCCTAAATCTCCACGAAAAAAACATTTCCTTAAACGTTCCCCTCTTTTGTCGTTTGCTTTCAAGCTCCAAATATCATAAAAAAGGCGTGTGTGTGTTAAATGGATGTTATCACGTATCTGTGTGTGTGTGTGTGTGTGTGTGTGTGTGTGTGTGTGTGTGTGTGTGTGTGTGTGTGTGTGTGTGTATGAGAGTGCGTGTTTGAGTGTGTGCAGTAAGTGATGTTTGCTATAAGCACTCAGCCGTCCATGACAGTGAAGTGGTGTAATGTATTACAGTCCATCCAATATCCAATATCACCATAATTCCACTATTGAGCTACATAGCTGCCAGCTAGTACCAACTAATACCACACACACTCACACTAAAACACACACATACACACACACACACACTCGCCAAAGGCCACAGTGAAAGCAAAGTTTTTCGGCTTTTTCGACATTCTCGTGGATGAAAAGCTCCGATTGCACATGTTTCTGTTTAACTAAGGTAAACACACACATTTTAATTTACGAACAAAGACAGTCCTCACCCTTAACCTGCACACTCAGCCCTAAAAACAGACACTTTTCTAATAAAAGGCAGGATAAAGGAGTCACAGGAGACCACTTTTTTAGGGTTATCTATACCCAGGGGGGCATTTTTTGGCGTCGCAGGATAGTAAAAACCCAGTCCACTCTCACTTACACAAACATACACAGACGCAGCACAATAAAGCAAATTTATGATGGCCTAATTTATGCCGTAGTTCCATGCACAGCCAGACACAGCTCCACGCAGGGTCGTATTTGTCTTATACTTCATCCCCATAGTGCACACTTCACAGTTTGCAGAGGAAGAGCGACATAAAATTGAGCCATAAAGTGGATCTCTATGTGATGTCATCACACAGGATCATAAATGATAGTCAGTAGTAGCCGCACAGGCCGGATTCATCATAAAACACTAAATGCTGTTTGGACATTAGAGGGGATTTGAAGGGTGGTTCACTTTTTGCGGAGATGTGACGATAACCCGACGAGGTGAAGCAACCAGTAGGAGCTAATTATGTCATCTCGTAAATCACAATCGACCGAAGCTTGCGATGCTCTTCGAGGCCCGCTCACCTTCTCCTCGTCTAATAACGGCAGGAGCTCTCCTATCTGCAGATCTAACCGGCGCCGCGGCACAAAGCACAGCAGTCGAGCAATAATAGTTCCAAACACTTTACACGGGTCCGTCTTCTTCAAAAGGTTTGCCCGCAGTGAATGGCTGGAAACAACAACCGCACAAATGAGAAACATCTTTTTCTGATTACCCACCGTGGAGCAGGTAGGCACAGACGCCGTATCTGATCAGTTTATGTAGCGCTCATTTAAATATGTTTATAGGAATCATCAGTTGGAAGTGATTTTGCTCGGGGAAGCAAAAAAAAAAATAGACTCAGGTAATTTGTGAGAAGCGTATCATATTGTTCTCAATATAAAAAAACCCCCACCTAACATTAAAGTTGAGTTTTTTTATTACATGATTCATGCAGTGATGGAAAAGCCAGAGCATCGTGAGACTAACTACAAGCAATGTAAATAAAATTCAATTTCCTTTTCTCCCCCCCCCCCATCCCTCTTTTAAAAGCAGCCTATCTTCATATAACTGGCATCTGTTTGATGATTCTCACTATGATGCGGACGACAAATTTACCTCATAAATATTTATGGCGGGCCTCCGAAGGTGGGTGAACTCTATTCTGCGAAATAAGAAGGTGTACACCGAGATAAGTTGGGTTTCATTTTGATGTGTACAACATGTATCAAAAGCTGAAATGGCCGCCACCTCCCCACCACCACAAATAAAAAAAGAGGGGGGAAAAAAAACACCATGCCGGCTTGTGTTTTAACACGAAAATGAAGTTAGAAAAAAAAGAAAAAAAGGTGCACAGAATACAAGCAGACCCCCTTTTCTTTCCGCTCGTTCTTTTCTCACAGTGAATAGTGCCATTACTTGTAGTTTTAGACAGAGTGAAGCAGAGGGTGGCTCAAAAAACACATATTGTATGAGTGGTAAAAGGTCTGAGAGAGAGAGAGAGAGGGGGGGGGGGGGGGGGGGGGTGGATTTGCACACATCTCGCTTTGGCCTTTAAGAGGCGGAAGCTGTCTCCGGTTTGTCATTTAGTGATGAGCACGTGAACAGAATAGGGTCGTGACTTTAACAGAATACCGAGAAAGAGATGGAATAAACGAATGGGAGAGAAAAAGAGAGGAAAGGAAGGAAAAGGAGGAAGCAAAGATAGAAGCAGAGATAGAGAGAAAGATACTTATATTTGGAAAAGGAAAGAGGATGGTGGGGAAGATAAAAGAAAAGGGAAAGGATAGGACTGACTCATTTTGCGAGGGAGGAAGAGGAGAAGAGGAAGAATGGGCGGTAAACAAAAGGAGGAACGGTGTTGATAGGAGGATGTTGAATGGTGCCTCTGGTCATTATATTTCACTCCATGGATTCTGTCAGGGCAAGCCGGAGCGTGAGTGTGTGCAGAGGAGGTGTGTGTGTGGGTGTGTGTGATTTAACAGATTGATCAACGGTATCATCCAGAGACAAATGTGAGTTCACACACTGGTATTGAAAAAGCAGCACATTGAATCTGGGTGACACACATCCATTTGAGGAGCTCACGTGCTAATCACACCATCCCTTTAGCTACATACTGTAGTTTAACCCTCACTCTCTCACTCTCTCTCTCTCTCTCTCTCTCTGTGACACACACACTCACACAATCAAATGAAAGAAACACTGCGAGCGTCCCACAGCTGGGCACTGATGAGGGAGAGAGAGAGAGAGAGAGAGAGGGCGTTCGACCTGCTGTGTGAACAGGCGGTATTTCCATACAAATCAATGGAGCGACAGGCTAAGCTCGGGGACGCATCGGGGGGACAAGCCTGGTCACACACGCGATGAAGCCGCTCATACGCACATCACATCACGACATGCAGGCAGGAAACCGCAATCACCTGCCCTTTACAGTACAACACACACACACACACACACACACACACACACACACACACACACACACACACACACACACACACACACACACACACACAATCATACACAAGCCCCCAGCTGGCTGAAGCACATCTAGAGGATGGGTGAGCAGGCAAGGTTACTTTCATAATAAAATCTGCTGCACTGATTGCTCTCTGAAAACCTCAAATTTGTAAAAGAATCAATTTAATTACATCAAACTGACAAGATTAGTCAATTATTTAGCTTTATACTCTATGCTAAAAGTGTGTGTGATACACCCCATGCTTTTGGGCACTTTAGTTTAGACCTTAGTTGCAGTGAAGGTACACTCTAATGCAATTATCTTGACGCTTTCCTGTTTCAACCACCGACTGTGAATAAAAATGGATGCAGTGAGGTGTTACATCAACACATCATCGGTCTGCATTGAAACCAATTTGAAGTCCAGAATTGCTGCCTGTGGTCGGCACCTTTTCCATTTGGAGCCAAGGCCTTCCAAATAAGGAGGAAGCGGACTGAAAACACCAACTGCACAATTTGGATAGCTGCTTAAATTGTGCCAACAGGGTGGGTATCATAATCAAGTTACATTAAACTGGGGAGAGCTGCAAGTGAGCCAGCTGTCAATCAACGCCCACACGGCAGCAATCGAAAGCTACATCTAAAGCTAAGTCTTCAAATCTCATTAACAGAGCAGTAATTTACAAATTGACCCCCAGCACGCTTATTAGAGGAATATAGTGATTGAGACTATAATGACTCATTGATTTATTATCGAGAGAAGTTTTTGAATTGGAGTCATTCGGTGACACTGCACTTTAAAGCACTTAAGCAGCAACTTCTGCGCATTGGCTTGAGGCTGAAGTTGATTTCAGCATGACAATACTCAGAGCCAGGTCCATAAAGAAATTCTTTTTATCCCAGTTTGGCGTGGAAGAACTTGGCCCTGCACAGAGCCCCAAACTCAACCTATTCCAGTCTAATTCTGGATGAATGTGAACGGCGACTGCGAGCCAAACCTTATCATCCAGCATCAGTGTCAGACCTCGCTAATGCTCTTGTGGCTGAATGGGAGCAAATCCCTGATCCCAGCCAGGAGCCTTAGCGGATTTGAAGCCGTTCCAGCCAAATATTAGAGCTCATGGTTTTCATTTGAGATCTTCAACAATCACATTTGGGTGTAATGTACAGTGGCCTACATACTTTCTGGCCTTAAAGCATTCATTTGAATCCCTAATCTTCGTAAAAACTTCGCAATATACCGTAAACAGACAACTGACCCTCTATATCAGCCCTGCCAATAAAGCCAGCCTGTGTATGCAATAAATATAGTTTATGTTTCAAGTGTTGCAGTATCTGCCCTCATTTCTCTGTCTGATACCCACTTGGGTGAACAAGCACATCAGCTTTCTGAGAACCAATTCAGGCCTTTGATGAAAAATGAGATATGGTTCACACTTTAATTAGATTCCATGTGTGGATACGTCTTCTGCTTCTTCACCAGCACCATCTTTGCTTGGAGTATTGGTTAGTGTCACATCATCTTGGAGACACAAAAAGAGCAAAAACTGGATATTTTATCTTTTTTTTGGCCTGACTGTCAAATGTAAAAAAGAATTCAAGCCCAAACACTAATGGAAATGGAAATGCCAAAAAAAAGAAGAAAGAAATGCTCATCAGTCCCATAATGTTCAAACCCTACTGCCCCGCCAATTTTATCTACCATCATCTTTCTTTGTGATGGGGAGCAGGAATTAAGTATCACATTAGAGTAAGCATATTAAAAGGATAAGAGCATCACTACAAGGCTGACAAAATTGTCCAGGGATGAGGAGAGAGAAAGGGACAGAGAGGGAGTAGAGAGGAGGAAAAGGTGAACCTTGTAAAAATGAAGAAGCAAGAGGGGGGAGGAGGGGGAAAAAAGGCGCAAGACTGAAAGAAGGCTGATTTACCATTAATGCCAGGATGAACAAAGGGCGAGCAGGAGAAAGACCAAGCAAGGCCTATTCATGCTCTGCTGTTTAGTGAAATAAAAACGAGTGCGATGAAGAATCAGGAGGGGCGATCAAACAGGCGGGCAGAGAGGAAAATGAGAACGAAAAGCAGAGACAATTCATTATTAAACTGGGCAGGCTGGACAGCTGCAGTCTAGATGGATGGAGGAGGAAAAAGAAAAACAGAGGTGGGAGTAGAGAGAAAAAGTATGTGTGATTGAGAAAGAGGGTAAAAAAGAGCGAGAGAGACATAGGAAATGAAAACAAACAAGCCATCATCCATCCCATCCCTCTATTGTTGCTCAGTTCCCCTTAAAGGTCGCCGTGCTTTTCTTCTACCAATGTCGACATGAAGGAGGGAAGGACGACGACTGAGTGGAGAAAAGAGGGGAGGGAAAAAAATGGTGAAGATTTATCTATCGAGGGGAGGAAGAGGAGGAGGAGGAGGAGGAGTGGCAGCAGCAGCGGCGGCGGCGGCGACACTTCAGAATTCTTGATCATCGCCACGGCGACCAGTCACCTGGCAACCGGGTACACAATGGCTGCGGTAGCCTTGGCAACAGCGTGGTCTCGCGTCGGCTACACGGGGAGGATGATGAGGCGGGCAGGCGGGGAGACAGGTAGACAGATGGAGTGATAGGGAGAGAAGTGCGAGGCGGAGGGGGGCAAGAGGGCGAGATCCAGCGAGGGAGGGGGAGAAGGAACAGGAGGAGGCGGAGAGGAGCAGGTGTAAACAGAGTCGGTATATCACACCTCAACAGGTGCAGAGGATCAGCCAAATGTGTGTAAAGACATAATGAGAAATGTAATGAGCTACTGACCAGGAGAACGGGTCGCCATATGTGACCCGCCGTGTAGGAACGATGGGATTTTTGTACCTTTTTATATGTTGGTCTGCGTGGGCACGCTCTTGTTTGAATAAAAGGCAAGTGACGGCTCGCTTGTTCGTGAGCTCGCACGTTCACACTCCTCATTTCTTCACAGCAATTTCCTTTTTTCATAGTACGTGTGTGTCTGTGTGTGTGTATTCCACTTTGGTGTCTGCACCAGCCAAGCCGCCCAGGTCCACTCCCAGGTTTTCAAATGACTACAGACAAAGCAGGGTTCTGACACCAGGTCTCGAACCCTCTCTCCGGACGACTAGACGTGCCGGCTCTGGACTAGCCGGTTGATCCTTTGGCTGAGTGGTTAGCGCAGTCATCACGGTGCAACACCTGATGTGGGAGCTTGCATTTGCTACATATGCTGGTAGAAGTGCGATGGTAGGAGTGCCTCGGTAGTTGAGCGGTTACCGCACATGCCACATAATGGTAGTGTCCCTGGTTCGATTCTGGCAAGGGCCCTGTGCTGCAGGTCACTCCCCTCTCTCTCCTCCTGTTTCCTGTCGGCCTCTCTGCCACCTACCATCAAAAATAAAGGCAAAAAGCCCAAAACTAAATATAGAAGTGTGATGGTAGACTGTGAGGCCATCAGAAGCATGTGCACCCAGCAGAGACGATAGGAACCTAGAAGGCTGAAGCATGGGTCACGGTGAGGATAACAAACATGGAGGACAAGATGCACTGAGGGTCGTCTTGTCTGTGGTCTGGAAGAGCAGGATTCAAGGCAGAGTATGGGAGCTCTCCTTAATTACAGTCCCATATCCTTGTGTGCTTTTGGACGCATGTGTATAACGTGATGAGTCAAACCCGACTTTAATTGCCTATAAGAACTTGATGATTGAAATGTACATTAGATCAAAGCTTATTTAGCATATTCATGTGAAACACCCACACATGTGTGTACGCACATGTCATGACGCTACACCAATGTAAAACCATGATGAATAAACATGTGGAACAACAGGAACAAAACAGAATAACTATATATATATATACACACACACACACACTCACACACACGCATCACACAAAGTAAATAGATGAGAAACATGGAGTAATACGTCACCAACACAATCTGAATGAGTCAATTTTTAATTTGATGGACAAGAATTAATAGTTAACATTTCAGATAAGACTTATTGAGGCCTGTAGGCCCAAGATTGCTGAAATGTTGTAATTGTGTGTGTGTGTGTGTGTGTGTGTGTGTGTTTGGAAGAACTGAGGAGCAACTGAGATTGAGATTGTGTACAGCCTATAAGCCCATTAGCCCCAGGTTAAGTGATTTACAGCTTCAGCTTTAAGCCCCTCCTGCAATCTCATCCCCAACGCCCCTGTCTATCTGCACTCTCTATCTGCCTACCTTATCTGGGAGATTACACACACACACACACACACACACACACCTGTCAGTCCGCTCCTGTAGACACTCTGCCAGACACAAATCTGAACAGGTATGAGCTCGCGGTGTACAGAAAACAAATATAAGACAAGAAATGTACTAATTGCACATGTGCGCATACACAGACACACACACAGACACACACACACACACACACACACACACACCTTCATACACACATTCATACACAGCTCCCCATTAGAAGGTGTTGTGCTTCTGGAGCCAAACACAAAGGAGATGTTTCATCTGCTCTGTATGTTTGTTCTCATTGTAGATTCTCTTTGATACAGGCTTCTTCATCAATGTATCTAATAGCTCCTTACACTCTCTCTCTCTCTCTCTCTCTCTCTCTCTCTCTCTCTCTCTCTCTCTCTCTCTCTCTCTCTCTCTCTCTCTCTCTCTCTCTCTCTCTCTCTCTCTCTCTCTCTCTCTCTCTCTCTCTCTCTCTCTCTCTCTCTCTCTCTCTCTCTCTCTCTCTCTCTTTCTCCCTCCCTCTCTCTGTAATGTTGAGTGTGCTTGTGTGTGATGCATGTTTAAGACAGAAAGGGAAGGATGCTTTTGTATGTGTGTGTGTGTGCGTGCGTGCACCATCAACCTAATAAACTTCACAGCTGCTCTCTCACACTGCCACTTTTACAGCAGCAGCGAACAGCCTCCAACCTCTGAGACAAAAGGAAATGTAGAAAGCAGCTCTAAGGACAGATAAAAGCAAGAGAGGGAAGTGCTAAATGATTGCTCCTGCACCACCTTCCCCCCTCCCCTCCCCTTCCAAACATACCTCCCTTCACTCCTCCTCTTCTTCTCCTCCTCCTTCTCCTTCTCCTCTCCCCCGTCTGTCGGCCCCGTTTTTTGTAAAATTCTCTATTTCAAAGGGACAAAGAGAGAAAAAAGGGAGAGAAACCAACAGCAGCAAAGCAGCAACTCCACTTCCAAACACGCAGGCATTAGAAGCGGCCGCGACGTTGCCACGACAACACGCCCGGGGAGGTGAGGGGAGGATGTAGGGGAAGAGGTTGGGGAGGGGTATGGGCGACACAGAAGAGAGAGAGAGAAAGAGAGAGAGAGGGGAGAAGGAGGTAGAGTAGGTGGCAATAAAGAAAGAAAAGAGAGAGAGAGGGATGGAGGTTGTTATCTTGCCTGTATTTACCTGTAGCTCTCGTGGCTGTTTGCCAGAAATGTCTTCTCCCTCTCGCCACTGATCCGCCGCATCAGTCAGCGAGTCGATGTGTTTATCATGTTGCATTTTTTCATACGGGAACGACAGCAGAATGAGTGCAAGCTCAGGTTGTCTAAACACCAACTTAGCTTTGATTTCACTACATTTGTGTTGATATTTTTAGTGCAAATCAAATGGAAAAATGCAAACCCAAGGACGCGACTACTTGCCGGACTTGGCAGCTGTTTCTTTCAAACATCCTAATGTGGAATAGATGTTGAGTAGTGGAGAGTTCGGCTGCTATCTGCGTGTGGCCTTAATAACTGGCTGATATCAGTATGGTAGCGTGTCCTCTAGGGCCAGGTGGTGGGTGAGGGTGAAGGTGAAGGTGTGGCAGGTCTTGGGAGTTTGCATCCCATTACAGATCAACAGTCTTATCTGTTTCTATGCCACAACCAGGATCCTCCAATCATAACCATCCAGCTGCTGACAGATGCAAAGATATGTAGGAATGACTCATTTAAAAAAAACACCCAAAAAACAAGACTGCAGACTGCCTGCAATGTGCCGTCATGTCATGTCTGTCTCAACACACACACACACACACACACACACACACACACACACACACACACACACACACACACACACACACACACACACACACACACACACACACACACACACACACACACACACACACACACACACACACACCACACACAGGTGCTACATTACACTAGAAAACAGTATCCCTTCCAGCACACGTTGCAACCTGTTACCTTCTCTATCCGACACTAAAGCTGCAGCACGGTAGTTTTCTGATGATGTCAATCAATAGTGTAATGTGGAGGCTGTTGTAGGTGGAGAGTGTGAGTCAATGGCTCCTCTCATTCTTCCTCTGGGTGCACAGCAGCAGACAGGCAAGTCAAGAGCGGGAAGGGATCCAGACAGAGGAGTGTAATCATATAGATCACGTCTATGCCACTGTGTTAAATCACTGACATACATAGTGTAGCTCTTAAGTGTTACTAGGGTCGGAAACTTTCCATGGGAATTAATGGGAATATATGGGAATGAACAAAAATAAACTGGAAATTTACAAAATAGCCAATAACAGGGAACTTCAATGTAGTTAGAAAAAACAACATCTTGCATCATAATCTTGGTTCAAACAACCAGATTTAATACAATTGAATACCTCCCCCATTCCTCCATCACATGCACTCATGATTTCTAAAAAGGAATGTTTATTTTACTCAACATTCATGTTTTCTTGTTTCAGTGAAATAATTGATTAAAGTTCTTAGCACAAATAAATCAGTCCAAAAAAAATGTTTATTAGTTTGCATGCATGTTTGCTTATGACAAAATGAAATGTGTATATTTATGTTTGTATACAGGTGATAGTTTGTATTCAAATTTCCAGTTAATTCCCATAAACTCCCATAATTCCCATGGAAAGTTTCCAACTTGGAATATTTCTAAAATCCCCCAGCTTAACTTCCCATGGAAAGTTTCCAGAAATGTACTGGATATGTATTGGACATTTTCCACCCCTTTGCCAACCTAAGTTGGCAAAGGCATAAAGCGACCTTGGGTATCTTGAAAGGCGCTATATAAATCGAAGTTATTATTATTATTATTATTATTATAAGTGTTACTACTATCAGCATTACTCCAATTAGTAGAAGATATGTTCATTAGCGCATGTTTCTTTATTCAGTCAGTTTACAATGGCAGTGTAGCATCATGATCACAGGTTGAAAGTGAGGAGTGTCTAACTATAAGTGACGCTTCATTAAAAATGATAAAATGTCATTGTGTTGCAACTTAAGTGATGTTGATGCAACAGTAAGTACACTGAGCTTTGCTAGGTTTAGCTTCCTTTACATCAAAGGTCACAGACGCAGACACAAAGCGGCGCCTCGATTCAAGTCTCCGCTTGAGCAATCCTGCCAGTTAATTCACCAATAAGAAGCGCTGACAGATACAATCAGACCAGCGCTTAAGCTTGTGCCTGTACAAATGTGAGTCTCTGACATAGAAAACAGGTCACAGCAGCACACAGCTGTAAGAAAAGGGATTTAGGTCCTTCCAGTTTGAAGTATAGATGTCTGGTAGACGGCGTACAGAGGTGGAGAGGCCACGCTGCATCACCTATTGACAGTCTGCGCATGGATCAGAAAAAAAAGGCCGGGCCGATGTTGACGGAAATGAACAGGAGATGAACACAATGTCTGAATGTCAAGTCAAGGCTGTCAGAGAAGTCAGCGATGGAGCCACTGGAGTCAATGAAGGAGGGAGGAAGAGGGGGGGAAGAAGGGGAGAGAGAGAAAGGGAGAGAGGGAGTCGGAAGGAGAAACAGCTGATAGAGAGGGAGCGCAGAGAGGCATAAACATAGAGCGCGCTTTCACGCTCACGCAGGATTGGAGAAATGATTCGGATGGGGAGTTAAAGAGAGTGAGACGGAGTGGAGCACAGGAGAAGGCAGATGGAGCTGGTTAAATCCTTGTCCCGAGTATTGTACCAATTGTGGCAGAGAGGCAGACACAATAGCTGAGCGGTCTCCTGTCGCTTCCATAAACAAGATAAATTGATGGGGCTCCCCCGCCCACTAACATCCACAGTTTGGTTTTTATTGCCTTCCAAGAGAACAGAATGGAAACCTACTCTGGTTAAAAAAACAAAAAAACAACAACAACAAAAAAACAAAAAA
Source organism: Scomber scombrus (assembly GCF_963691925.1). Lineage (NCBI taxonomy): Eukaryota > Metazoa > Chordata > Actinopteri > Scombriformes > Scombridae > Scomber > Scomber scombrus. The sequence continues at coordinate 17,728,835 of NC_084992.1, read as the reverse complement.
GAAACCCTCTACTAAATATTCCTTTTCCACTCTCTAAGGCTTTCTCAATAGCATCATGGATGAGTGGCAGCATTTGATGCCATTGTCTCATATGAGTAGCTTTGGCTTGTATTAGGAAGAGGCTCTTTCAGTCTGGCTCCCGTGTCGCTGAGAACAAACTAAAAGGGATGTAATTCAATCAGCGACGTTTAAAAAGCCGCCTCTTTACAATATGATTTGATTATATGTATTTTTTTTCAACGTTTAGATAGACAAAACATGACGGAGCATAAGCGGTATTGATTTTGACTACATTTCCTCATCTTTGACAACCCCCAGGGATGTTTTCCCTGAATAATATGAGATATTATTATGATGGACAGGAGTGTTTTACACAGGCGTTAGCAGGCACATGGAGGAACACAAGCAAAAATATCCAAAATGTGGTTTGTCAGCCAATAAAGCAGCAGAGATGATCACGGAATGGGTTGTAATGGAAAAAAAAAAAAAAGAAGAAAGGGGGAAAAAAAGACATTAATCACGTAATTTGCTCGTAAAATCATGCAGGCTTGACCTAAATTACGTCAAATCAAGTCGAATAATGAGCAATTAGTTTATTTTAAGACAGTCATTTGATTCAAGTACTCTTTAAGAGAAGTAAAAAACAGAAAATAAAGTGTAACAATCCCATCCAAACATTAGATGACCTTTAGAGAATGACATTTTTGTGGTGAGCAATCAAAAAAGGAAAAAAAAATAGAGCATGTTTATTAAAGCTGCTCTGTGCCTTGCTCTGGTATTTCTGTGATTGTCTACTTGTTGATGCAGCGTTGTTAGCGGGTGATCTATGCTGCCTTCAGCCCGAGTCCGTGATTTACTACGAGCTGCGACTCTTGACACGGGCCGGGAAAGGGAGCACGCACACGCACACACACACACACACACACACACACACACACACACACACACACACACACACACACACACACCCTCTCTCCCCCCACTCCCCCCTCCCTTAAGTCCTGGGTCACGTTTAATGGCTGTCCGACCACCATCCATCTTCCCACCCAATAAATGACGCCACTCAGGCAGATTTCATCCAATCAAAGCGGGCCTATACATGTCACGCTGGGATGTGAAGAATGCAGAAAGCCTTGTTTGAATAGGCTACCCACCTTTTAACAAACAGATTAAAAAAATACATTTAGAAAGCATGCGGATGACACACTCTTAGCGAGAGTAATGCAAAGTTCAGAGCTGACCAAGCAAAATAAGAAAATTGGATGCAGCAATCATAAAGTGTAGGAACAGGCACACAATATATCCACGCACAGTTCCCAGCACTTTTCATAGCTGGAGGGCAGCAGTTCATATTTGCTGTTTAAATATTACATTGCGTCATTTTCTATAATGAATTACCCTCTAATGCCTTTTTTTAGACATGCAACACATAACACTGCTGCCTTCATGCGTCTGGTTAGAAGATGGTGTTTTTGTCATTCACACAGAGATGTCTAAATGAGAGAAGAGTGCTCACGCTTTTCTTAATCATGATGGATTTTCTATTGAAGCCTTCATTAATGACCATTGTGAGCAACGTGCTTTTCGCAGCGACTTCACCAATACTTAAAAAATCAGTTCAATCGTTTATTAGATAGCAAACTGTGTTGTTTAGTTATGTGATGTCTGACAGCGTGCAGGAGCTTTTCTTTGTTTCCTGTTTATTTAAAAGGAACGGGTGCAGGTCACGTTAGTATTGTGATTGAAGGAAGCATTTTTAAAAATCTACAGCCATACTAACAGCTGTGCGACACTTCTAATACCAGCATACTAACATGCTCATGGTGACAAATGCAAAGATGTGAAGCGGGGTATAACATCGTCCGTGTTCACCTTCTTTAGTTCAAAAATGATAGCTCGCTAACATTTGCCAATCAGCCCCGAGCACAAAGTACAGCTGAGCTTGAAAATCTCATTCAATTTGCATGTATTCAGCCACAAACCATCCAGCAAACTATTGAACATTTTTCATTTTTAACTTCATGATCATGCTAGATGAAAGTCAGGGGATCATCAAGCTGATTACACTTCATCCTGAGGGGGACAATAATGTTTGTACCAAATTACACGGCTCTCAGTCTCAAGAGGTGATGAGATATATCACTCCCAAGCACAACTGTAAAACCTCCTGCTGCTGGAGATATCAGGCTGCATCCTCTGGAGACTACGCACGTCTGAACTAAAGTCTTTTTTTTTTTTTTTTTTGCAAGTCGAGACTGAGCTGTCGAGCTAAATCAGAAACATAGCTGACGAACAATAAGTAAACCACAACAACAGGGGGAAAATATTTGAATGAGGGTATAAAATTTCCTCCTGTTTGGCAGCCGGCGCTCACTTTCCCTGAACTCACCTACATGGCAGAATTTTAAAAGCAGACTCCCCGCTCTCAGCTGCATTAGTAGAGAGGATGGAAATCAATCTCCAAAGCTGGTGCGCGCACTGGAAAATGGTCAGCACTGATGTGAAGTATATGTGATTTGTAGTTAACGGACTAAAATGTGCAAAAACTGCCAGTCTAGTCTTTTTAAGCTAATAACCCCTCCCGAAAGGCGTCCTTGTCAATCTCCAACCCATAATCCATCTGTGCACTCTGAATGGCTTCTATATTATTCATGGAAAAAAGTTCCCCCTGTTCCTTTAAGGTGATTCATTTTCGTCACTCAGTGAGAGTTTTGCACTGGTGTTTATTGCAGCGGCCTCAGTGGGAAGCAGACACTGGTTTTGGATGTATTTAGTGTGTTTTTATATAAACTGTAGCCTATAAATGTGTACTTATATAAACTGTGTCTGGCCCAAAAAAACTAAACATGCCAAAAAAAAGCTAAACTTCTAACAGTAAATTTATGAATCCAGCATCTGGGAACATGATTTATATTTTGTAGGCTGTAAGCTGGACTTAACTACTGGCCGTTTGTCAAACTAATTGGTAATAAACAAGAACAATTCTAAATTGTTTCTTCATCTGTTATGCTCTCCACAATGACTTTTGTAACATTTGCTAAGTCACAGCCAGGCTCGTTGCTCGGTGCCCTTGCTTTACAAAGTGATCCTTCCCTTTTCAAAGTCGAGCGTTCACCAAGAGAAGCACACGGTCAGAATCGTAAATAAATCATCAAGTTAGGAGCAGACGTCCCACCAGGATGGAAGCCACACACACATATCTGGTGGGTAAGTGATGGGTGTGTGTCTAAGCCAGGGCTCCTATAGAGGAGGTAAGCGGGGCTACTGATGAATGCGCGTCTGCGGTTTAATGAAGTGTGTTTATTACAGAGTGATCAGCGGTTAACGGACAGACCTCCCCTGGCAATATACTAAGAGGACATTACCTCAGACAAGACAGGAAGCGGTAGGAGGGAAGACTGATGTAAGGGAAGAGTGAGGAAGAGTCAGAGAATTAAAGGTGTAAATGACAGAAAGGGAATGAAGGAGAAAGTGGTGGAAATAGGTTATAATCATCCCACTCAGAGTATATTACCTGATATTTCACCCAAACACAAGCACGCAGTCAGCTCGTCACTTTCAGTTTTCATCGTGAGTTTATGTACAAGCGGTGCCAGGAGTTCCTCTCAAGGTCGTCTTAATAGACTTTTGCTTTCACACACTTTAGCACTCGCTCGCCGCAGCCGCACGCTACCTACCGACGCCATAAATCACGTTCACGCACACGCACGCACATCCATCATCGAGAGCGAGTCAGAGTGACAAATAATACCTCCAACAATAGGTCCTATTCATCAATACGGGCCATATGTTTTTCAACAGTGAAAAATGGCGAAATAATGGAGCGAAACCTATTCAAAAAACAAAATATGCATGACAAATGTTTGAGAAACTTCATCAAAGCCTCAAATTGAAGCTGACTGTTTTTGGCAGCGGGAAGGCTATAAAATGTTGTATTTCATATAGTTGTGTTCTAGGCTGTGTACACTCCAATAAAAAGCTTACTTGCACCCACAGTTGCAGTGAGTAATGACAGATGCAGAGAGCTGCCTCACATTATTTAAATCTCTCTTTTTTTTTCTTCTAGACAATACAAGGTTTGAGGAGGATACGCTTTAAAGAATCAGAGAAAAAGAGGGGTCTTATTTTTCTTCCCGTGGCAGACGTTGTGTTCGGCGGGTTTAATTGCTCGGGAGCTGGGAAAGCAGATACGTCATTAAACTAAAGTGTGACGGGGCAGGAAACACGAGACAATTACAAAACCTCCAGGTTAGAAAAAGTTATTTGGATGGTAAAACAAAAGTAAAATGTTAATGTTAAATCCTTCCTCACTAACCACTCACACAGTGCACAGTCTTACAGGACTCTTCATGCGTTTCATGAGTTTACTTTAGTTTTTCCTCCAAATCAAACTGAAGATAATCTGACTAAACTGCTTGTTTCCAACCTGTTTGATTGTCTGTCTGCTTGTGTTTCTTGTCCATATTCTGTATATATAAGATTATCAGCCAATAAAAGATATCAGAATTTTTAAAACTCCCTAATATTGGTATTGGCATTGGCCCCAAAAATCCAGTATGAGTCGGGCTTTAGTACAATATTATCACTAGCAGCCATGTGGAAGAGTATTTTGAGGAATATCAAGCAATAATATCTGTAGTATCTTTACCTCCTATGTTTTAAATTGTATTTATGTTGATAAGGGAACATGTACAATATTAAACATACATTTACTTAAAGCTAATTCTAAAGCTAATGTGTCGTCCCCTTAGCAGGTCACAATGGAAACATAGTGTGTGCACTGTAACAGAACAGGACTAAGCAAAAAACAATAGGAGACATAGTACAAAATCACACAGTAGTAGCTCAATGCAGGTGATGAAGCTGGGTAAATAGTGCTGCAACTACTATATAAACCTGCTCAGCTGAATTATAGCACTGTTTGATGACTGTTGACTGTTGATTTGAACATATAGGAAGAATATATAGATCAGAAAATGTTTAGTCATGTCTAGAAACCACATTGTGTCATTTTTTCTGTTTGTTTTCCACCACCTAACTTGATTTTATATATCAAAATCCTTTTAAATATTATATTTTAATTTTTTCTACTCGACAGCTGTACAATATCTCATTAAAATGTGCGCTTAAGTGTTAGGCACGGATGCTTTGATGTATACCAGGGAGACACACGGATGATTTTCCTGTCAGTTGACCAGCCGTGTGACCTGCCATTAGAGTCGATTTGAATATACTAAAGCAGAAATTTATAAGGACAAATAAAAGCTAGATTGGGGCTCTGATGAGGTCCATAGTGTTAAGGCCAGCGCGCCATCCAGCCTTGTTAACAATCTGCATTCAGACACAATGCTGACTGATTACTAATCAGAGAAAGTGAGAAACAGCCAGCTGCTCAGCCTACACACACACACACACACACACACACACACACACACACACACACACACACACACACACACACACACACACACACACACACACACACAAACATATACACAGAGTGGAGCAGAATACACCAGAGAGCTACAAATTGTGATTGCATCTAGGTGAGGAAGTAAGTATAATGCTTATGATGTATGTGTTTGTGCTCACATAAAAGGTATTCACATATGCCCTTTTTTTTCTTTGTGTGTCTCTCTTGCACACAAACACACGCACACTCACAAACACACGCACACGCACACACACACACACACACACACAGACCTCTAACAGCCTCCAATCAGCAGCAGTGCCATGCAGGGATGAGAGGACCACACCTCGTTCTGAAAACAACTGAAATCAGTTTAAGGACACGCTTTACCACAGCACTCCTTCTGCCCCCCCCCCCCCCCCCCCCTCCCTTTCTCTTTCTCCCTCTCTCTCTCTCTAACTCCAGCTCCTTTTTATTTTTTATTTTTCATCGTGTACCACCTGAGCTCTTCAAGGTTGTCGCCACAATTTGGGTCATTCAGCTCGGCCCCATTTCAGCCACCCTGCACAGACACAAGCGCGCACACACACGCTACCGCACACTATCACACACCTCCCCCCTCTGTGTATTACCTGACACCGCCAGGTGGGAGAGACTCCATTACCGAGTTGAACTCCGACCCCGCTTCGACTGCCTGGCCAGAGAGAAGAGATGTGTGGTATGCGTGTGTGTGGGAGAGAGAGAGAGGGAGGGGAAAAAAGAGAAAGGGCCGAGTAACTGAACTGAAATGAGGCCAGCCTAAATGTTTGTGTGTGAATCAGCGATCACATTTGTTTGTGTGTGTGTGGGCATGTGGGGAGGTGGGGTTGGTGGGTTGAGCATGTCTCATATGACACCTCTGGCCATTATTAAGTCCACTTTATTCTCTGGTCTCTGGCATGTTCTCTTCTCTCCATATGTTCACATTTTTTATCTCCTGAACCCAGTTCCATAACAAACACACACACACACCAACATCTTATTAATATTCAAGAAATCTCCAAGTAGCGTCTATGTTAAGAAGTTGGCTCACGTATGAATCAAATCCCACTCACAATAACCTGGAAAAGCTTCTGTTTTGATTATGAACAAACCACAATATATATATCTTTAGTCTTTTCTCACCAACCATGAGCGGTATTTAGCCATGCAGAATCGGTTTTATTTCTCCTGCTTTTTTGATGCAGTACGTCTTTAAGATTTATGCCTCCACCCGAGGACGACGGAGGTGAATGGATTTTTTTCTCCTTTGTGATGCTCGCAGCGTTCACAAACGACGTTTAAAGTTTGAAACTGCTGCAATGAGAACTGTTGACTGCTCAGTAACAGGGACAGTCTTCCTGGAAAGAGATACTAGATGAATTTTTTATGCAGTTTTGCAATGAATATAGGCCTACATGCTAAAGTGGCCCAAATCTGATATATATATATTTTTGCATCTGAGTGAGTCAGATCAGATTTAGAAGTATAAACCGATATAATCAGATTTCAGGTTGGAGGACTAGCATGTGTGGTCCTTTCTGATTCAGATGTGATGTCTGGCTACTGCAGCAGCTGCCAGATAGGAATATTTGTGTGTTTTGTTTTTTTTAATGTCTCCCTTCTCTGCGTGTATTGACTGTTGTCATCATTCAGTGTCGCCACCTCCCAGCCCAGTAAAAATAAACACAGAGGAGAGCAACAGCAGCGACAGGGTTCGATGGAGAGACAAGGAAATCTCAAATATGTTGGACGTTTTGGGGATAAGCTTCTTCTTTTTTTTTCATTCTATTTATGCTCTGTTTATGTTCATTTTCACTGTTGCATATTAATATCATTCTTGTTGCTCACATTGCAGTTAAGTCTGCACCTGCGTGGCAGTTTAAGACCTCAGCCGTGTTCATACCAGAGTCTGATACAGATCACTTACTGACATGAATGTAAACCGTCAACATAAAAAGATAAGATCTGATTAAACATTGGATTTGAGTATTAAGGCCTGTAGTGTGAATGCAACTTCTATATCACCACCATTGTGTCGTGGTGTTGGCAGGAATCTCCACACCAAAAATCAGCCTTTAGGTCATAAAAATCCACAATACTCTCTGGTAGTATCACATTCACCACATTATGTTTCCTAAAGCTTTTACACTTCCTGTGTATAGCAGCTTATTCTCGTGTTAAGTTTTGATGGAAACAGCAGTGGTTAGCGGGGGGAACAAACAACAAAAACCGGAGTGTAAGCATGAGCGGTGATAGATGCCACGGCTGAGCGGCAAACAAGGAGAGAGAACTTCCTCCGTGGAAACTCACATTTCCTAAACAGAAACCCCATCGAAAAAAGACACTGCGGGAGGGCGGCTGCCAACGCTGTCGGAACGAGGAGAAAGGAAATGTACCGCCGAAACCGCACGGCGTTGTTTATTTTGGTGCAAAAGATGGAGAAAATGCTGAAAAAACAAAACAAAGATATCACGTTATTACCATCTAATCAGGACAAGAGCTGCTAGCCAAACGATGCCGCTCTGTGTAACACGGCGCTCCTTAGCCCTGTTTACAACAGAAAGCCCCCTAAGCAGCGCGCTGTGATATGGGATGGAGAAGAAGAGAGAGGAGAAGTGGAATTTTGGCTAATGTGTGCTGAGGAGTGTGGGAGAGTTTCTGCTTCTTCTTTCATCCTGGCTTTTTTGCACTGAAGCTGCAGGCGTCTCCTGGTGTGAGCTCTCCACCGAAGCAGAGCAACAGCCCCCTTCTGTTTTCTAAATGTGGCCTCCTGCCTCTCTCTATGGCATGCCAAGGCGGCTGCGGTGGGCGGAAAGAGGGAGAAGGGTTTCCTCTGTGTGTGTGTGGGTGTGTGTGTGCGTGTGTGGGCCAGGAAAAGAGAGAGAGAGAGAGAGAAGGGGGAAGGAGTGAGCTGCTGCATATGGGTGTATCTTTGCATGTCTTTTTCATTATGCATTCTGCATCTCTGAGTGTATGTGTATTTTCTGTGTGTGTGTGTGTTTGTGTGTTTGAAGTTGGGGGAGGTGGCTGTGTGACAGAGCGCATTTGACAGAGGCAGGCAAAATGGAAGTCAGATCAGTCGTCGTGGTAATTGGCGCTCTTGACGTTGTCATTTGCTGCTCCTGGAGATGCCATTACAATGCCTGTTTGTGACCATGAGTGTGTGAATACCTACAGCATGTGTGTGTGTGTGTGTGTGTGTGTGTGTGTGTGTGTGTCTGTGTGTGTTATGCATCTTGACTGACATGTCACATTATCCACAAACCCACAACTTAAATATAAGGCTTCTGCTTACATTTAGGATGGCTGTGATGTGTGTGTGTGTGTGTGTGTGTGTGTGTGTGTGTGTGTGTGTGTGTGTGTGTGTGTGTGTGTGTGTGTGTGTGTGTGTGTGTGTGTGTGTGTGTGTGTGTGTGTGTGTGTGTGTGTGTGTGTGTGTGTGTGTGTATTCACACTCATGTGTACGCAAACCTGTTCAGCTGTTAACGAGACAAATCCAGTGCATTAATATTTAATGATGACATGTGTCCCATATGGAGCACCCACCCCACCACACACACACACAAACACACACACACCTTTTCTCTTCCTCCAAAACAACATGACACAAACCCCAGTTGACACACTTCAGCCTCAGTGAGAAACAGCAAGTTTGTGTGTTTCTTAAGTAAATGTGTGTTTTCAACCCTGTCAGCTAAAAATAACATTCATATACAATTACTTTGCAACAGCACATACATTTTAAATGAAACTTAATGCCTTAATGCCTTTTAATCAACAGGTGTTAGAAGTCCTGTAGGAATGCTAATGTATAAATAGTAAACATTGGTTGTTTTGAAATGTATATTATAGGAGATAGGGCTTCAATCATTGCTCTTATGTGAATGTGCTCACATCTATTAGAATCATATTAAAAGTGTCATGTATTTCTCTCTCACTGTTGCTGCTTCTCACCTATACATGGTACACAGAGTACAGCCGCAGCCACCTGTACACTCGCTAACATTTGCATACGTACCCACAGACACTCACACACTCCACACTTTCTCATTCCCCCGCCTCTACCGCCTCTCACTCCGCCTCCCTCTATCCGTGCGGTTTCATAATGCGTGTGTTGAGTTGACATTTTACTGTTCTCTCAGCGCGGGGCCGGCATCCCTCGCTCCGCACCCCTCAGTAATTTCCCCGCTGACCGTCGTCTGCTATCTACCTGTCTGTGCCTTCCTCCGCTCTCTCTCCCTCTATCTCTGCTCTCCTATATGAGACGGTATGCCTCAATCACCTCCATTTTGTCGGCATGACCTCAATATAGTTTGTCCACCCGCTCCCATTTCTGCCGCCCGCATGAACACCGCTCTTCCTGTTCGTACAGTAAATCCATCCGCCCGTCAGTCGGGCCGGCCGTCTCGCCCGTCTCTCTCCGTCTCTTCTCTGTCTCTCTGATAATGAGCCCTGATCAATTTATTACTTTTGCTGACCTTTACAGACTGTTAGTCTGGCGTCACTGCGTGGAGTAGAATCAATAGTTCTCCACTAATGATTGAATATGAAAAAAAAGCACTAAGAGCAGGGTTCAACTGCAGTCTTTGCCAGCCAATACAAAAGCCACCGATAGCTGATATTTCTGGAGGCTCAGGATCTTTAAATCCCTGAGTTTCCCTTCAGAAGTGTGTGGTGCTGGAAATGCCTCTGGAGCAGCATTAGGCATGGTCCACTGAAACCTACTGCACTAAATCCACTGACACAGAGAATCATAATCATAATAATAATTAATTCATGCTCACTTGAAGAATATCTGATTAAAATGTTACATTACAGCTCAATCGAATGAATGGGGGCCTCTATTTAAGTTTCCTCTCCAGAGGTTTATATCTCTCTTTCTCTCTCTTTTTTTATTTTTTATTTAACTCAAAGATTTTCCAGGTCTTCATATATGCCTTTCAGACTTGTGTTGGAAGTTAATTAGAATGGGTTTAAATCATGGCTTGGCTCCACAATCCTGTCTCTAATTTAGTAGAATGGTCCATATATCATGTAGTATTAGGAATTCTATGGTTTATCAATCAAATGTATTGAACAGATTGCTTGAATGGTATAGGTCTGTATATCTTTAATGTTTTTGATTGTGTATATATGATAATACATCTTTATGTATAGTAGTTATGCTTGTATTATATATACAGATGTTGCCATGGTGTACTTTAGTATGCTAGTGGCATGGTTCTATTTGTCAATCAGTGTGTCTGCTTTGGTCCAGACTCAAGTGTGTCCACAGACAGACATTTATGGATCGTAATGACTTTGGTGAGCCTCTGACTTTTTCCTCGAGTGCAATGTCTCAACACCTATTTGGATGGACTGCCATGAAATTTCATTCACACCCCCCTCGGGATGATTTGTAACAACGTTGGTATCCACCCCTCCGGCTTCTCATCCAGCACCGTCATCAGGTCGTCATTTCGTCCACTGCTTCGGTTCATGACTCAATACTAGGTAATGTACTTTTAGTGCTAATAATCCCGATATAACAGCTGTTTATAGTTAAAGCTCTCCAAAACTCCCTCCGGCTCAACCACAACTTTAGCTATTATATCACCGTCCTGTCCTCTCTCCCCAAACATCAACTTTTCATCAGCCAATTAATTCAAGTTTGTTTTTGTCAGCTCATTGGCTATGCATTTTTCATAATCCGACTGGTATCGGACGGCTTGTTTAGCTGAAGAAACGGGATCATTTTCTCAGCCCATTAGGGAAAACTCAATCCTTTAGTTTGTCTTAAAACATTCAACACCACATTTAGAGATGCAGGTTTTCACTGGACAATGACCAATGTAGACATGTAACGAGCGCGTTGCGTATTACAGGCCCGCAGATGTTTGTCTTGACCTCTTATTCACTTTTGGCAACGGCGTCTGTTTATTATTTGACAAATTGCAGTGTTTATTTTTCCACAGCGCACGCATTTGTTTTCCTCTGGAGGAGAACGGACATATAGAAGAAATGACTAAGGGGAAAATGGAGTTGCCTTATGTGTACTGTTGCTCATTTGTGCTTTTTTTCTCTCTATTCTATACATTGAACAGAAGTAGGTCATACTACCTGTGCTGTATGAAAGAGCTTCCTGTGCCTGCAAAGCCCATTAAGACACTGAATCAGAAGGAACCTGACTCAATCAATACAAATAATTTCAATATGTGATGATTCAAACTGCATGAGATTGAGATAAAGATGTCACTTCATGAAAGGTCTGTTATATCCTCAGTCTGAGCCTGTGCACAGTGGACTCGTCTCTTACTGAATACCCTTGTTAATTGCTATCTCATCACATCTTGAACGGCCGAGTTTCAATCTGTTTTTTCCACTAGTTTCAATCTAGTTTGGCATATTTGCTCCTCTGCCTGTTTGTCTCCATGTGTTTGCGTTGTGCCGTTCTTACCCTCCGTTTATTGACCTTTGCTGTCTGTCTGCTCATCTGTCTTCCATTTTTTGTCTCCTTGCCTCCGCCTCCTGTCTGTCCCACTCCAATTTACTTTCTATATCCGTAGCGTCCAATCACACGCCTTCACAGTCACACATGCCTCTCTTAAACCTACACCGATTGCATTGCAGGCGGACGGAGCAACGTACAGGTTTCAATGGTGTGTAGATGTGCGTGGGTGCGGTTGTGTATGTGTGGAGCCATTGTTAATTAACCCCACTCACCCCACCCAAGCCCCCCAGGAGCGGCTATGTGCTGAGCAGCTCCCTCAGCCCCAGCCTGCTAATCCACACCTGAGCCTCCGCCCCCACCCCACACACACACGCACACACACAGACACACACACACACACACACACACACACACACACACACACACACACACACACACACACACACACACACACACACAGTGGTTTAAGGTGCAAAAGATATGTAATCTTTCCTCGTGTGAGAACACAAAGGCAGATCAGCAATGCAACACCTGTGTAACAGTGGCTGCTGTGTGTATCTGTGTGTGATATCACACAGTCTGAGCTGGAACACATTATACACACCTGGGAGGAATTCAGACTCATATAGTCATGCCACATTGCTACGCAGCCAATCACATAAAAAGCAGACATACACATACTGTTACTATGCAGACACACACACACACACACACACACACACACACACACATACACAGTCCAGGCCAGGCGCACCTCTCCAGGGCCTAAGCACTAGTTGTCTGGCTGTCACTGTGGCATGTTGTGCCAGAGAAAGAGGAAAGTGGGGCTGAAGCGTGCTGTTACGCAACCCTCTAAGGACGACGGCCGAGTCTCTTGATGACACACACTACACACAAACCCACAAACTCACCAAGGGTTGGGTCTGGATTACAGCTCTCTGCCTCTTTGTGTGGATACCAGACACGGGTTGCCATGCTGCCAATGCAAATGCCAACCCAGATGCCAACCAGTGTGTATGTGTGTGTGTGTGTGTGTGTATTTGTGTGTGTGTTCCGGGCAGGAGAAGACTGACGGCTACAATGCACACACGAGTGGCGTGTGTTTGATTGGTGAGCAAACAAGTAGACTGGCATGCATACATACAGCCGGTTGCAATGCACGTACACACACACACACACAGTTTGGCACATGTATGCACGCTTATACAAACACAGACATGAACATACACATACACACACACACACACACACACAAATGCACATATTATTAATAATAGCAAATTATTTATATAGCACCTTTCACACAGTGAGTGAAGCTCAAAGTGCTTTAGAATAAAATTAAGAAACAAGAGAATAAATAGAAAAAGGCAAATTGAAACAAGTGCAAATGCCATGCGATAAAACCAAGTAATCAAATGGCACACACACACACACACAAACACACACACACACACACACATACACACAAACACTCCATTGTGACTTTATATGCAAGAACTAATTGTCTCTCTGGTGATTTTTGTTTTGCCATTATGTGCTTTCTCCCTCTACTCCCCTGTTTAAATGGAGATGCCGTCCAATGCTGTGTGCGTGCGTGCGTGTACAAATGAGCGCGTGAGAGAGTGTGAGAACGTGTGCCATTTCAATCCCCTCACTTGGACGCCCACAAAAAAAAAAAAAAAAAAACGCTTGTCCTGAAAGAGTCCCGCTGTTGATGTGATTGTTTTATGGCTGTTTCCATATTTGGGCAGATTCAATATTCTATTCTGCTGTGTGGCTTGCCAGCAGCTTTGACCACGCTATTTGCCTTTCCCTGTCATTCAGGAATGCTCGGGCCCATTCAAAACCTAAACACAGCTTGTGTTTATACCACCAGCCTCGTGAAACACTGCGCCTGTTAATACACTCGAGAATTATCCTAAAATAAATAACTTTCAGTCGTCAAGGTCAGGGGACTATGAAATATGTGATCCCTCGCGCTCCTCGGTCCTCCCGGTGGCCATGTTGAACGTTATGAGCTGGGCTCGCAGCGGAGCATTTTATGGAGCCCGTATTAAGGTTGGACGGTCATCAGGATGTTATTGAATGTGTGTCTGGCCCCGCTAAATCGGTTGACTGGATGACAGAGCCAACACCGTCAGAGAGGGCTAAACACCGTTCAAAAAGTAGATCTTGCTGAGCCGAAGCTCTCTCTCTCTCTCTCTCTCTCTCTCTCTCTCTCTCTCTCTCTCTCTCTCTCTCTCTCTCTCTCTCTCTCTCTCTCTCTCTCTCTCTCTCTCTCTCTCTCTCTCTCTCTCTCTCTCTCTCTCTCTCTCTCTCTCCACTCAATTTCACTTCATTTTCGAGCCGCGCCAGCACAAGTGAGAAGTCATTGTCAAGTGGGAATAAAAAGGAGCGTATTTCTGCCACCAATCGCAGTGCAGGGAGGTGTCCGAAACAGCCTGCTTTATGAGCACAGTCTGTGGGAAGCTATCCTCTGTTGAACCTGTGCTGTCCAGGCAACAGGTGGCTAGGATTTAATGAAGAGGCTGTGGCTGTTGATGTGGATGTGTGTGTGTGTGTGTGTGTGTGTGTGTGTGTGTGTGTAGACAGAAAATACAAGGAAGAGAGTAAGAGCTCCAGCATTTGTCAGTAAGTGAACAAGGTTTGGCCTAAAAAAACAACATCTAGCATCCAACAGTAACAGATGACAGTCCACCAGCTGTTTGCTGCAATGATTCCACACACACAAGCAGTTTTCTTTTCTTTTTTTTTTCTTCTTCGGCTTTTTTGAAGCTGCCTCCCTTGATTTTTTTTTTCTTTCTAAACAACCAGCACACCGGATGAAGTGTATTAGGAAGCACTTAGCCACTTAGCAGTAATAGCTTAGCCGCTGTAGAGCGGGTCTTTAACATAGTTACAGAATATTGGACAATACATTATATAGAAGGGCTGCTGTTGCATGAGCAGCTGTGATTGTGTTAGTCTGGGAATGTTCAAAAGGGTAGCAGCTTGTCCTCTATGACTCCATATAGATTTTTTTTTATCCTTTTCTGTACTTGTGTTATAGCAAATCCACTCACACTAGTTTAGTTGTTGAGGTAAAATAGCTGCTATACTGCACACACTGGGTCTCCTCTCATACTAAATGCATGTATTTTGCCGCAGTGACCTCTTCCATCCACCTATGGAAGTGCTGTCAGCCCTATAGTGTGACCCTGTCATTACCTATGTGTGTGCGGCCGTGACACTGACACGTGGGTTAACATAATAACTGCTATGATAATGAAGCAGCAATTTCCCCCCGGACCCCATGCTGCTCTCAGGTAATTGGAGTGTTTACAGACAGAAATGTTGTGGTGGTGGTGGTGGTGTGTGTGTGTGTGTGTGTGTGAAAATGTGTATATATGTGTGTGTGCGTGCGGACAGGTAGGCGGCTGTGTTTGGACAGTTGACAGTTGAGTGTGACAGATGACATCTCTATCCTAGCATTATAGAGAGATGAGAATGAAGGACGAAAGTGTGTTTAATCATGTGATTTAGTGAAGGGTGGGAGGTGCGAGGGCGGCTTTCAACCATCACACACACACACACACACACACACACACGCGCACACACACACACGCACACACGCACACACACACACACACACACACACATACACACACACACACACACACACACACACACACACACACACACACACACACACACACACACACACACACATATATTTCAGATTCAGCCGCACGAGATGTGTGTTTTGGTTTTCCCCGTGCACGCGCTCGGTGTACACGTATGTTTTGGTGGTGCTGTTCAGAAGCGAGGGGCGTAAGCTTGACAACCATGACAGATGATGTCTTCATCCAGCTGTTTCAGTAGACTTTGCGCTCTCTTTGTGTGTATACATGTGTGTGTGTGTGTGTGTGTGTGTAAATTTCAGGGTCATATCTTCCTCCAGGCGTTTTGGACCTGATTCTACTAGGGCGGGATGAAAGGGAGGGGGTTGTTACAATTCACACCCCAGGAATGTCTGTTCTCCTGGCTCCTCTTCAGGGAATTTCCTTTCCTCTAACCCCCTTCTCTTCCTTCCCCTCTTTCTCTCTCTTTCACTCATTCCTTCATCCCTCGAGGTGACAGGTAGAAGGAAGGAGGGAGCGCCAGATGCACACCTGGTTTATTTTTGTGAAGAAAGAGAGAGAGAGAGGGGGGAAAAGACAGACAGAAAGAGAGAAAAGAGAGATAGTCCTTGAGTTAGTCCTTTGCATCAGTGGTTTATTCATTCAGGATCTGCTGCGTGCGTGTGTGCGTGTGTGTGTGCTTGTGTGTGTGTGTGCGTGTGCACGCTTCAGTGTCCTTGCTGGTTTGTGCATCACTGCACTTACTTAAGTGTCCTCTATCGTGCATGCATACGCAATATATGCATAATCGACCATTTGGTGGCACAATTTCCTCCACAGTGGTTTGCAGTAGAATGACTGCATACAATTTCACAAAGATTTAAGTAGAAGCTTTTAAAAAACATGCATAAAAGTTTTGTTGGGAGATTGGACTGGAGTTTATTTCCAATTGATAAAAATAAATGACGACGGGACTATTTTACTATGACCAATCAGACTCCACAGGTGGAGGTAGGGCCAATTTAAATGGCAAACGGTTATTTTACAATTCCACAATCGGGACTTGTATAGTTTTATAAAGCCTATCTGCTGTAAACTGAAGGCTTTACTTGCCCCCTTGCTTCTCCTATTAGCAGTGCAGGAAAAGACTTCAAGAACACTCCTTCAATTTGAAAATGTTCATGTTGTCCTCTCCAGTTGGCGAGATTCTTTTTTAAAAGTGTGTCCAAAACCACAGCCAAGACGGCCGAGTTGTTGTGAGACACTGTAAGTTTGACTAACCTCGTGAAGAAGGGAAAAAAAGCGCCAGCTTGCAGAAAAGTCTATCACCGAGGCGGTTTCTGGTTTTGATTCTGACATGTGAGACGAGGATTGTGTAGTCTGCTTCCAGCGCGTTGGCTCCGTCTTCACCCAGAAAGAGCAGCTCTCAAACATCTCCACTAAAAGGTGAACATAGTTGTTTTTCATTTTACGACAACTCCTGAAAGATATATCCCCATTTATTCATCAGTTTCCCATGACCACCCTGTCTCTGTGTTTTGTTGGTCGTTAAACAGTCTCACTACCAAACAAAGCTGGAATTTAAACAAGCAGAACAAAAAGACACACGGACTCCTATACAGAGTTGTTATGTTATGGGAGCAGCCTAGGTGACTGTGGACAAAGCCGATCTGTTTTCCCAACATCAAGCCAAATAAGTCTGCTGGCAATCAGAGGCAGCCATCAGTCGCCTTCACTTCCCCTTTTTTTTTTTCTTCTTCTTTAACGTCTCGTTCAACATTTTAACCACAGCTTAACACACACCTGTCAACAGAGCCCCAGTGGAAATAGCGAGCAGGGTGATGTAAAACCTGTAGGAATCGGTGTAACCTGTGATCAGACTTCTCAGTCCTTGAAGCGCTAAAGAGAGAGCACTAACACGGCGCTCTCAGCTCCCCTCTTTTTTTTTTTTTTTTTTTTGAGGTCAGCCCTGCACTACAACGCCAACGAAACACACTGCAGACAATGGAAATTACCTCGCCCCGCGCCGCTTCCAGGTGCCGATTGCCACTTCTCCCGTGAGCCGGGATGCTCGCTGAACCAGTATTACAACATACACTTCTTTTTCTTTTTTTTCTTTTTTTTTTTTATTATTCTGTTTGGTGGTGTGACGATCCATGAGATTTTCATTTCATGGCCACACGAGATCCCGCCTAAGACACTAAAACGTACGTTTCACGGGTAAAAAACGGAGACTTGACAAGGTGTGTTAACAGATGGGGGGCTGAAGGGGGGAAGCTTTTTCTGGAGGCTGATGTGGAAGCAAATTTGCAGCCAGGCCGCACTTTTATGCACATAGAGGGAGTTTCTTCCATTAGATTTGCATTAGGTAAAATAGCAGGGGGATCAGATTTACATATGGGTTAAAGGTGTGGGTCTACTTTGAGCTATGCTGCATGTGTATGCAGATATCCTAAACAAGCAAAAGGTCAATTCTCACTCTCTTTCTATCAGCCTGTTTTATGCAGAGCTAATGTATTCTAAAGTGTTATGAGATTGCACCAGAGCGAGTGATTTAGTGGTGACACATAAATGAGTTTGGTGTTTACGCATTCACCTCTTAACAGAAAAAATTGTGACCTTGCGGGGGGAATGTGTGTTTAAAAAAAAAAAGATACATAACATCTAGCATCCAGCGCTGCAGGATGTAGTGTACCTGTACTAAGCAGCTTCCGTCTGGCTACTGCTGACGTTAGAGTGGCCGAGCAGAGTCTTCCGTGTTTTTCTTTGTGCCCGATAAGTGGCTAAGGCCTTGGGCACTTGTATTTTAATTAGCATCAGGTTGTATGAACTTACGCATAAAAATGGGGGGGGCGGAGGGGCGATGTAAGATCTGTCCTTTTTTTCCAACGCTGAATGCCGTCGTGAATAGGCTTTGTCCGAGATGGCAAAATGGCCAGGGCGGCTGAAGAGAGGACGAGAGAAAACAACCTGAAAATGGTGGTGGCTGCCGGGTTCACGGCCAGAGCATGAGTGTGTGTGTTTAGCTAGAGAGACGCAGAGAAAGAATAGAGGGGATAGAGTGTGTGTGTGTGTGTGTGTAGGGGGGTGGGGGGGTGGAGACTAAACACGAAGCAGCAGAAAAATACAACCTGACAAACACAAGTATTGATTTGAATGTCCTCCCTCTGTCTCTCTTTTCTCTCTCTCTCTCTCGCCCCTCTCCTGCTCTCCCTTGCCCTCGCCATCCCCTCAGCTTTTATTTCCTTGTCTCTCCCCTTTTTTTTCATTTTTTTTTTCATCTAGAGAGCTGCTGGAGGACTTTATTTTCTATCCATCTTGAAGTAGTGTAAGGATGGATGGAGGACAGGATGGAGGGCTGGAAAAAGAAGACGAGGCTTAAAGAGGGAGGCAAAAATGGATTTGGAGGAGAGAACTGGAAATGGAAAAAGAAAGAGAGAGAAGGAGAGGGAGAGGAGAGGAGGGGGGGGTGCGAATGGGGCCGGCAGTTGTTGAAATGAGTGCAACCGGTGCAGCTGAAATGGAAAAAGATGGTTAAAGTGGAATAGCTGGGGAAAAGAGAGGGAGAAGAATAAGAAATAAGGGGTGGGGGGGTGGGGGGGCACGAGATGGACACAGAGGGGAGAAAAAAGGGGAAGGGGAGATGAGGTCTGGAGTGAAGGAGTAGTGGAGCAAAGGATGCTGGGAGAGGTAAAGTGGCATAAATGGGGTTTCTGGTCTACGTCTACGTCCTACCCCACCTCACACCCCCCCCCCCCCCCCTTTCCCCCCCTCCCCCCCGACACCCCCTCGTTATCTCTATTAGCACCTGCTGGGCTAACGAGGGCCCCCGCTCCCCGTTGCCACGGCAACGCCTCGCCAACCTTCGCTCATTCTTTCTTTCCCGCTCTCCTCACTACACCCCACCACCACCCCCCACCCTCCTCTTCACACACACACACACACACACACACACACACACACACACACACACACACACACACACACACACACACACACACACACACACACAGCTCTCTAACTCCAGCAACCACTAACTACCTTCAATCTCAATCCCTCCCTCCCCACCCCCCCTCACCCACCGCTTCCTCTCCAGGTAATGAAAGGAAGATATGAAGCGGAGGGTGTGTGGGGAAGGAGGAGGAAGAGGAGGTAAGGAGGGGTGGGGGCGGAGGGGTGGATGCTGAAAGGGAAAGAAAGCCGATTTGAAGTGAACATGCATTATACCCTGTTTCCCTTCCCTCTGCCATATTATCTGCTGTATCCTATTGACTATTCAGAGCATTCAGATGCTGCACTCATTGATGTAATGGCTGGATGTGGAGTGGACTATGTTCACCAGGTTTTATTGCGGGGAAACTGAT
This sequence comes from Scomber scombrus, assembly GCF_963691925.1. Taxonomy (NCBI): domain Eukaryota; kingdom Metazoa; phylum Chordata; class Actinopteri; order Scombriformes; family Scombridae; genus Scomber; species Scomber scombrus. The sequence continues at coordinate 17,709,008 of NC_084992.1, read as the reverse complement.
GAGAGAAACCCATAAACATGGAGACGGAGCTAATGCAGCACATGTTGCTGGCACTAACACCACTCTGTCCACTGAGTTTAACTGCTCTTGATACCGTGTTAATTATATTTGGCCTTGTGGTTAGTTTGTCGTCTATTGCTAGGATACATCTTTATTGTACACGTTTAATGCTGTTTTCTCCAGTATGGAGCAAGTGTTCAGTCTCCTTTCCTTAAAGGATAAGTCCGCATTTTTTCAAATCTATGTTAAAACAATACTCACATGCTCTTATGGTACAATAAGAGTTACTGATCACTATATAATAGCTCCTTTAGTCTACACTGAGCATAAAGGGACTAAATCTGCAGTCCTCATTCAAGCAGGTTATCCTCTAAAATTCACAATCCCACAGCAGAGCGATAGTAATAAGAATAAGTGAATATTAATAATAACTTTGGAAGGGAGCCGCTTGATATGGCAGATTGTTCATATTGAGTTCAGTTATGTGGTTAGTGATGGGAGCACTGAGACCCGTTTAGTAACGTCTCTAAGCTGTATGAATGAATGTAGCTGTGCACTAAAAGAGGATTGTGGATTTTGTCACCTGTCGCTAGCACTAACATTGCTTTAAGAGAGTATCATTTTCATTTGAGGGCTATTAAAGACAGGGGGAATAATTATAGCAACTAATAAAAAAGTAAAAGTAGTATATCTTAAAGTTTGACTGTACTCATTGTGTTTCTGTGTGTTCTGTGCTTTGTCACGTCCTCCTCCTTGGCCTTATTTCTCCCTTCACACCTGCCCTTCATTCAGTCTCCTTAGCCCGACTCGCTCGCCATCTCTTCTCCCCCCCCAGCCAGTCAGCTCCCAGCCTGCCCTTCTGTCTCGCCACATGTTCTTTGTTGTTCCATTAGTTCAGTTTGTATGTAAGTCCTGCTTTTCACTTCTATTTAGTTGGATCCTTTGTTCAGTCTGCTCTTTTTTCGCGCTGTGTTCTGTTTCAGTTTTGCTTTGACCTGCCAGCTTTGTTTTTGGCTGCACGGGTCTCTAATAAAGATGTTTTCTTCAGCCTCGCTCATCCTGCAGTCTCCTGTGTTTGGGTCCACCTGCTCCACTTCACCGGACAAAAAAATAGCACGTCACAGGTTCTCAGAATCAAAGTGGATGTTTTTCAAGGCTCTGTTAATATTTTATAACCCAAAGAAAATTCAATTTACCGGGTTTAAAACAGATACAACAGTGGAAAACAATATAAATCCTTCTATTGGACAAGCTGGAAACAATGAATGACTGATAAAGCACTAAGTATATGTACTAATAGTAATGTGTACTTATGTAGCACTCATTATTTAAGCAGTATGGCTCATATTAGTGTTGTTATTGAATAGTTTGTATGTCACATGATCTTTCTCAACAGATAAATGTACCCATTTTAAGCACTTCCTGTTCAGGTTGGCTTTAAACGTTTACATTAAATATATATTATTTAAATATAAAGTTAGTAAAAGTCTGGTCCATTCAAGTTCCTGCTGCTTGTGATGTGTGTGTGTTTGTGTGTGTGTGTGTGTGTGTGTGTGTGTGTGTGTGTGTGTGTGTGTGTGTGTGTGTGTGTGTGTGTGTGTGTGTGTGTGTGTGTGTGTGTGTGTGTGTGTGTGTGTGTGTGTTCGTATAGAACAGCATGGAACAACATATCTGCTAATAATGATATTGGCCTTCAAAAACTGTATTACAGCTGAAATTCTGAAAACATTTGAAGTGGAGTGGCGCCTTGCTGTTATTGCTCACAAAAGACCGTTTTGTTTTCTCGTTCTCTCCTTCCTCTGTCCATTCTCTGACGGTTCTATTTAAATGGTTCAATACTTTCCCCGTCTCTCAGATAGATGCCTCGGCAGCCGCGCTCATTAATTAGCGTGAGAGCTAGAAGCTCATCATCAACGGTGAGTTTGGAGGACACTATTAATCCTTTTAAAAGAAACAGGGAATGTAGATTTTAAAGCTGCACTCATCGATATTTTTATTTTAACAATGGATCAAATGACTGAGTGTAATGTGAAGTGAGATGTTTGGAGTGGTGAACCCACAGAGTATTACAACCCAGTTTTGCACTTCCCCCTCACTTCTATAAGGTGTTGTAGTGTCTTTGAGCTCATTGTTTTGGTTTAACGACCAGCAGTTCTACTTTTATCAACCTTGTCCAACACTGTGGAACCTGCCTAGTAAAACACAGCTGTGTGTGCTCTGTTGCTGATGGATTGCTAGCTAATATTTTCAAAGACAGCTGATTATATGACAATGGTTTGTTATTAGCTTGCTCTGGTGTCAACAGGTGGCACAAAAAAAAAATCAATAAATGCACCTTTAATGAAAGCAAAGAATGCAGTTTCACAAAGGTTTTAAACAGGTCCATTATGTTAAGAAACATGTCATTATTACAACTGTGTTTTAGCTTTCACCTGAAGTACTTTGGAATCTAAGGAATATGCATATTTTAGTTTGAAGTTTAAACAGGCGCATTATAAGAATCACTTATATACTGTGTCACACATTGTCTGTTTTGATGTTCGACCTAAAGTATTTATTCAGTAACAATGATCATTTACTGTTCTTTTCATATGGATATGACTCATTTCTCAGCAACGAAGCTGGTAAATATTGTAAAATCTTATCACAACCGAATGAAGTGATGAGCATATTTTCTGTCATGAATAATTCTGATTGCATTTCTCGATTCGGCGCACTTTGGAATCAAAATACTTCACGCATCTCCTCTGATGATATGAGTCCAACTGCTGCGGTCACTGTTTATTCTAATGAAACCAATCTAAGCTCCAGTACACACTTCACACCTTCACTGGCGAGTCTCATTTTTTCTGTCACCTTTTGATGTTTTGAACACGAAATTGAAAACTTGCGATTAAACACGGAATATTGATCTTTTAAAAATGTTCCAGATTATTGGATTGACAATGTCGGCGGGCTCGAGTGCGACCTGTAAATGTAAAATAAGCTCGGATCAAACCGGCGCCACTGCCGTCGCTACTCATGAAGTCCATCCGGTGCCAGCCTTAAATGTCAAGCAGCTGCACTACTCTACCATCTATTTCCTTAATCTTCCTCCCTCCCTCCCTCCCTCCCTCCCTCTCTCCTCCTCCTCCTCCTCCTCCTCCTCCTCCTCCTCCTCCTCCTCCTCCTTCATCATGCTCGGCACCCTCCCTCCCAGCTCTCGGCGAAGATCTCGGTTGATTGCTGCGGTTGATGGCTGCGAGGAGAGAAGGGAAGAGGCGAGGATGGAGAGGGAGGAAGATGAGCGGGTTTCCTCTCTCTCTCTCTCTCTCGCACAAATTTCGGATTTAGGTGTTTTTTAGACGAAAGACAGAGACGTGGATAAGAAATGGACGAGTAGAATATGGGGGGGGGGGGGGGGGGGGGGGGGCAGAAGGGAATAAAAAAAAAAGAACAAAATGACATAAAAAGCAAAGTGGTAGCAAAATAATAATAGTTGTAGCAGACACACTACAATTGTTAGAGGTGGTCATGGAGGTTTTTTTCCATGCTGCTGTTGTTGCTATGGTGGTGGTTGCAGCAGTTTAGTTGGTGTTTCTGCTGCTACTATTGCTGTTGTGCAGGTGGTTATTACTGTGGATGTCTCAGAGGCGGAGGTGTTGTTGCTTGTGGTGATTGCGGCCCGTGATGCTGCACACAGTCGTCGGTGCTTTTTGCAGATATCTGGATTGTTTATATTTGTTGTTTTCATTTGAGCAACTGTTGTCATAGTTGTCACTGCTGCGGACTTACTATTTTACATCTATGTTGATCCAGCCAGCTGGCTGCTCATTCTGCGGCCCTGTGTCAACAGATAGGCCCGAGATGGATGCCCACTGCTCTTTTGTTGGATAGAAAGAAAGAGCGACCCCCACTAATGCCTTCCCCCCCCCCCCTCCTTTCTTTTTTTAAAAAACATTTTCTGTTTCTCTATTTTTTCCCCGCTGTCTTTTCTCTTCTTCTGTCCTTTCAGTCTTTCTGCCGCTTTGATTTGTGGCAGCGGGCAGTGATAGGGGAGGAGGTAACTGCAGGCTAGACTTGTATTAAAGGAGGGAGAAGAAAAAGAAGGGATGAAGAGAGAGGGAGAGAGGCGTGGAGGGGACACAGGGGCACATCGCTGGGTAAATAAAGGGATGTGAATTGGGTAGTAGCAGTTTGTCAGGCCAGGCACTCTGCGCCAGTGTGTGTGTGTGTGTGTACGTGTGTTCATGCCTGGCTCTGTACACATGGGTGTGTATGTGTGCACAGAGCCGCTCTACGTCAGTAAATCTGCTTGTTGGTGAATCTTCTCACAGATGGACCGCCGCAAACACAGCAGACCTCGTTAATATTAACGAGTCAAATCTATACAATGAAAATTTAATGCCAACAATTTGCAACTCGGTGTCCTGTGTATATCAATGTGCACAATTAGAGTCAGTGTGTGTGTGTGAAGACAGATGGAAAACTCTTGGCATTTCGGTGCTCTGAGTCTTAAGTGGAGCTCAGCTGGTCGTGGAGGTCGCACCGAAATCTCCCAGGTGTCGAGCCGGGTTGAGATGCGAAGGCCGTAGCATATGACTCACATCACGCTCACACTCATCAAATCATTCACTGACACCTTGTGCCCTTCATGGGAACATCTGTGTTTGTTATGCTCTTTCATTCATTTGTCCAGCTTATTTCTTTCAATCTGTATTTGAAGCTCAAAATCTCCCCACAACCCCACCGAGAGAGTCCTATTAGAAGATAAGCATCCACGTATGTACAGTCTTTCTCTTTTTTGCGTGTTAAGGCCGAACAATAGTTTTGATTAAATTGTTAACATCATGATGAGAAAGGCTTTTTTAAACTAAATTAGTCATTATTTCTTTAAAGATTCCCTCCAGATAGGTTTTGAGATTTATACAAAAATACTTAATTTGTGTGTCCTTAAAAAAAGAAAGAAAGAAAGAAGTTAAATTACCTTGTTAAAATCATTAAAATTACATCTACTCATGCTCCTCATTAAAAAACACATGCACATAATTTTCATTGAAGTTTAACAGTCAGACAGAAGGATTCAAGTTTCCACATCACACTGGTGTGAGTTGCACGCTTGGATTGGGATTGACTAACTTGGACTAACTTTCCACTCTCAGCCGATGCATGTGAAAAAACAGCCTTCCAGTTTCTAACTCTGCACACACACACACACACACACACACACACACACGCACACGCACACGCACACGCACACATCATCCGACACAATGAAGCTCAAACATCCAACTGTGTAGGAACAAGAAGAAAAACATATTTGAGTAGAGGGGGAACTTAAATGTCACACACACCAGACACATCAATAAACCTGTTCCACTTCTCGTGTTTAGAAGACACTCTGTATTTTCCCTTGAGAATCAATTACTCAGGATTCATTAAAAATTATCAACGAGGAAGTCAGAGGATCGTGTGAAAAATGGAGAGAAATAAAAAATGGCCATGACAGAGGCTAATTGCACTGACCGGCCTGTCTTCTCTGCTACAAGTGCTACCACAAAATCAGTGTCACTATTTGTATGTGTCTTTTTAAAAGTTTCACATTCATCTCTTTCAGGCCCCCCCTCCATCAAACAGCGCAATCACGATTTTTGGCAGAGTGACGATCACGATGAGGGGGAAAAATGCTGACGTCAAGCAGCCTTAACCTGTGAGTCTCTATTTTGGAAGTGCGTCTGTTTGTACGTGTGTGTGTGTGCGTGGGATTTTATTACATTCTCCTGTTCTCCATCCTGCGAGGCCTCGACTGTGTGTCACTGAATCACCACCTCTCTCTCTCTCTCTCTCTCTCTCTCTCTCTCTCTCTCTCTCTCTCTTTCACTCTCTCGCTTCCCTTTCTCCGTGCAACAATATCACCCAAAATAAACTGTCAGAGATTTGCTTAGATGAAGAAATATGAACTGAAAATGTTGTGCATGAGTGTGTGTTTGTGTTTGTGTTTATGTGTGTGTGTGTGTGTGTGTGTGTGGGCGTGCAAGCATCCCACCTGCGTTTGTTCTTGCCGATGTGTCACACCACGGTACGCTTATGCAGTTATTTGGCAGTGATGGTCGCTCCCATGTCAACACACACACGCACACACACGCACACACACACACACATATATATATACCTGATACCCAGTCCAATATCAGTGTAAATGAGACAGGAGGACCACTCTTACACCGGGTGCACACAGCACTCAATGTCACTGTCACCGCAGGAAGAGGGAGGGTGAGGCAGGAGAGTCAACAAGATAGGAAAAAGGGAAGAAAAAAAAAGAGGAAGAGAGGACGGTGGAGGGCAGAGGGAATGGTGGATACTGCTCATTGCCAGTGTTACCCCCCCCCCCATGCAGAAAATGGCTACCTCCATTAAGTCACTAATGATCCCCGCATTGTGCCATGGCAGCGATAGAGAGAGAGAGAGAGAGAGTGACAGGGAGTGATGCAGAGCAGAGGTGAAATTATGGAGTGAGTGATGGAGAGGGAAAGGAACAAGGGGAGACAAGGAGAGGGTAAAAAAAAAAAAAAAAAAGGAAGTAGTAGGGGAAAAGTAAGTGTGTGCAAGAGGAGGGACGATGAATGAAAGAAGCGGTGCGGCAGAGTGAAGGATGGCGCTGTAGGTGGGAGTGAACGAACACGAATACGACACGCATTTTCCATATGGTGCGCCGCCGCTTCCTAACGTCCCAACGCCACTTCTTTTTCCTCTCTGCCGTGCCAACACCCCCGCCGTTTGATTTGTCATGTCACGCAGCCGCCGCCGCCGGAGCGTGACATTTACGGACACGCGCGGCGCAGAGTGAGAGATACTCACAACTCACAGTTCACGCAAGCAAGTCAGGAGCACCAACGGACATGCAAATCCATTTTTTTTAGGCAGGGGGGGGGTAGGACAGGTTCTTCCTCACATGCTTACCCACATGACAAGCCGGATATAAACACATGCATCACCGTGGCGGGAAGAGGTAGCGGTGTCATCGGATATTACTCTTGAAGATAAAGCGGCTAGGAGACCGAATGTCACGGTTTGACTCGTCTGAACTTGGGGGGGGGGGGGGGAAGCAAGCCCAAACTCACCTGTGTGTGTGTGTGTGTGTGTGTGTGTGTGTGTGTGTTCCCCCAAAAATACCCTCCAAATTAATCTCCTCCCTCCATGCCCCGATGAACACTGTAGTTGCACCCCCCACCGCCACCCTTTACTCTGTCCTCTAGCCAATCACCGCAGAGATCAGCTTATTGAAGGAGCGGGCAAATGCCACGGCTAGTTGTTTGATTAGAATTAGAATTTTAAAACATCTCCCTCATTACATTTTCCATTATTTAATCAATTATTCATGAGAGCCACAAATGAGCAAGGGGTGCTCGGATGCTGAGCAAACACTTGGACAGCCCCCCGAACTTGATTCACTGTTCCTCCTTCATAACCTTCCAATATATACGAGCCCCCCCCCCACCCTTCCCCACCCTTCCCCTCCTCGTCTACAAGTGTCTCCTAAGGATACTCTAAGAGACGGAGGAGGTGGGGCGGTAGACAAAGAGAGAGATGGAGTTGGAGGGACGGTGGAAGAAGCAGAAGGGGATGTGGGAAAAAAGGGGGTGGCAGATGGAGGGAGATGAGGAGGAGCAAGGGGCGCTTGGGGAAAGGCAGAAGGAACGGAGGGGAGAAGGAGGAAGCGGCAGACACAAAGAGGAAGAAAGGCAGACGGCAAGACAGAGGGCAAACTGAGTTAAAGCAACCAAGGCAACCAGCAGCATCTGTGATCAATAATATGTGTCCAACGCGTGATAGGCAGAACAGAGCACCAGCCGGGCCCAGGCCTTGGATATGTTACATCAACCGCCGCCCACAGACAGATACTACAGAACAGGATATTGTGCTTAAAGAAATCACTTCTTTTCCCCTAGCTCGTCACATCAGTCTTTTTGTTTCCTCGTCCCTCGCTATGCGTCTGGGCACCGGCAAGATAAATAAAGAGACGTAATGAGAAATCTTACAACCTTGTGAGAAGCAGCCATTGTGTTGGTATATTACAAGTGGTGAATAGTAAAAGGACCCTCGCTGTCTTTGCACCAGTCAAGACACAATTCAGGCAAAGACAAATAGGCACTTGGATAAAATAAAAGGTGGGACAGGATGGGTGGGTGGGTGAAGGGGGGCGGGTGGGGGGGTCGAGGATATTGAAAAAGCAACAAATGACCTTCTCTCCAAGTTTCATCTCTTCTCCACCCCCCCCACCCCCACATTCTCTACCTCCGCCTTGCCATCTTCTTCTTCTTTTCCCACTCACTCACCCGCTAATGGTTATTTACCTTGTTGGAAAGGGCTTCGCTTTCTCACCGGAGAGATCGACAACAAGAACGGGACGTGAGCAAAAAAGCCCAGCCGCCTCGCCAACAAAAAAAAAAAAGAAGAAGAGGAGAGTAGGAGCGGGCAGAATCGGGGAGAAAAGAGCGAGAAATATATCATTCACGTCGGTCTCCCGGGTGACACCGACTCACTCTCTCTCTCTCTCTCTCCCTCCCTCCCACTCTCCCTCACAGCTGTAATGGAAGTGAAGGTTTGGCCACAGACAGAGAGAGGGGAGAGAAAAAGAATTGCATGTCAATATTTGTTCCCACTGGCTGCCTGGATAGAAACAGATACATTACATTCTCTTAGTCCACCCCCCCCCCCCCTCCCTTTCCTCCTAAAGCTAATTCAAGAGCTCTACCTTTTTTGTTTGGAATCAAAAGGACTTCGGGGGGTTACCTGGGAGAAAGCGAGACACGGCGAGATAGTGAGACAAGGAAAGGAGTTTGAGAGGGGGGGGGGGGAAGAAGGATGACTAACGCTGACAAATAATGATTTTAAGGCCACAGAATGAGGAGAAGCAGAGAGTGGACATTTCCCATAGCTAAGTCTGTGGAATACAAACAATGAGGCAAATCATTGTCCAGGGCTGCTACTTCTCCATCTCATTGACTACAGGCTGTATCATCAGCCGAGGCAGTTATTGCTCTTGAGTTACAGGCCATCCCACACTTGGAAATTGGCATGGGCTATAAGAATAAACATTTCTTTCATTGTATTCAGAGAGGAGAGCGGTAAGAAAAGAAATGTTTGCCACACCGCATGTTGGATTTTTTGTTCACTTTGGAATATAACAGTAACGGCCGATACCACTTCTACAGTTTACTCTCTGCTGTCCAAACAAGAGCAGAGAAGTTTGCTTTTGTTAGATTTGTTTGGTCTAGGTGGAACACACCAGTAAGGAACGGGCTTGAATACACACACTGCACACCCTTTATCTTTTTAAACCATTATCCCTTTTCTCTCAAGTAGACCTACACGACGCAGTACATTTTGCCAAGGTGCAGCACAGTGATTAAGCGTGTAGTAATCTGTCATCCCCAATAAATCAGGGGTTTTGGCTCGTGTTGATGGACCTGTCTGTGCATGATGCCAAAGTGTTCACCTTTGGCAGCGACACCGAGTTTTGAAAATATG